>NC_085866.1:55304660-55384660 GCF_034702125.1 Engraulis encrasicolus
GATCTCCTCTTACTGTGAGCCTGCATGCAATTGGACTAATGGGCTTTTCCTTCTTTGGACAGACAGGCAGATACATATCGTTTTTAAAGAATCAAATACTGTATGATTTAGCCGATGTATTAAAGCTAGACAAGAGTGCCTTGAAATTGCCAAGAAATTGCCTGTGAAGTTGAGCTTGTGGATATCAACAGTCATACATATATAGACATACAGGATTGCAACTTAACTGCACATATTCTTGCAGAAGAAAATCCCTGAGGCTTTCCTCTTAGTGTCACAGCCTGCAAGTAATGGATTAATGGGCTTTTCCTGTAGAAATACTGCCAATAGAATATCTGGATTCAAATAAGTAGAAATCTTTTCTCTGATTAGACATGCATTTCACTATTTCTTTGGACAGGCAGAGATAGAGTTGAATAAATCGGTGGGCCT
Organism: Engraulis encrasicolus; assembly: GCF_034702125.1. Classification (NCBI taxonomy): domain Eukaryota; kingdom Metazoa; phylum Chordata; class Actinopteri; order Clupeiformes; family Engraulidae; genus Engraulis; species Engraulis encrasicolus. Next base: position 55,305,093 of record NC_085866.1, read on the forward strand.
AACACTTTACATTAGCAATTGCTAATAAGGTGGAAAATTTAATGTAATTGCATGGTCATGACCTTTGGTAACTAGGAATAACAAAACAACCATGCAGATTCCAGTGCAATTACACTGCAGTTTCCAGGAAGTAGTGATGAAAACAGCTTTCAACTGCAACATAAACATGTTAAGTATATGGTTAGGGTCAAGTGTTATGCTGTAACATCAAAGAGATGAAAGAGACTAACCAAGTCGTCGTCATAGTTAGATGGTGCCCCTGCCTTGGTTATTAATAATAATATATTCCTGGATCCACACACCTGTAAAGTTGAGTTTGTGGATGTATTTGAGCAGTGTGGTGCCATTGATGCTCTTCATGGACTGGCAGAGGCCTAAAGTTTGTCAGAGGGCGTGCTCAACTTCTGGGAAAAAATGAATAACTTTGGAAGTGTGATAAAAGGTATCGACTTAAAGAAGAAAAATCTGCACTCAAAAACTACTGTATGTCTCATTATCTATTTAAAATTACCATCATGTCCACAAGCAGACGCGTTTCGGACGGCTTAAGAGGCCTACCCTGCCTGGACACAGCTCCTTGTGCATGGTGTGCAGGGCATGGGCCATGGCATAAACAGCATCTATTACAAACTGCACCTTGCCCTCCTGCTCATAATAGCAGTCTTCCCTGATGCGCACATGATCTGCAAAGGAGAGAGAGAGAGAGAGAGAGAGAGAGAGAATCAATTGCCATTGCAATATGTCACATTCAAGACTTTCAATTATGATGCCATTTCTATTTCCCACGCAGCCGTTCAACGCCTCCACGTACAATTACTACATATTGTCCCCTACATGGATGTGCACATGCATTAGCACATGTGAGGATGATTATCAGAGCATGTCTTCACTAATCCATGACTGGCCAATACAGAGTGATTGATGGAGTTGAAAATCAGGCAAAAATGAAAATAAACGAAGACCTATTTGATGACTTTATTCTCCACCCGACATAACATATCATGCATTCCGGCCTCTTCTCTCCTCTCCTCTGTCCTTGTCTCTGTATTTAATTCAGTTGTAAAGCTCAGATAAATCTTCTGATTGTTGTTGCTAATCTTGTCTATGATGTCTATTTGATTGAAAGGAAGAATAAGCAACCATCAGTTCTGAGGTCCTGGCCACATCAATCGCAGTCTGTTAGGTGATGATCAGACACTGCAGACACTTTAAAGGGACACTGTGCAGGAAATGGACAAAAAAGGAACCGCAACTATGCTGTTCATTGAAACTGGGCTGCCTTTTGCCAAATGTTATCTTTTCATGAAAGTTTACCAAGTAATAAACTAATATTTTCTAGCATGGCCCAAGTACAGTCATGTTTGCAGCTAAAAATAGCTATTTCTGGAAATTCAAATGGCGGACCATGGAGAAGATCTCCCTTTTCATGTATGAAAAGTGTCATTTTTTCAGTCATAATGAATACTTGAACTTGAATACATGAATTCTGGAAATAAACAACTAAAAATCTTGCACAGTGTACCTTTAAAATGGTGGATCCAGGGGAGGAAAATTATACAACTTGAAAATAATTATGACTGTTTTAAATTAGATTAGTTTACTACTGTTCTTGCTACTGCGCTGTGACTAGATGTAATCAGAGAAGATCTTTCGTAGAGATAATGAGCTACTGAAATTATTTGATGGCATCATATCAACATTAAAAAACTACTTAAAGTGTTTATGATACTATAAAAGAAATAATATTGGTGTAAACCTTGTTATGTTCCAACTTATGTTCATGAACATTTTCATCTTATACCATTACCAAAAATAAAAAATAAAAAGATTTCACATTACTACTGTGAAGTTGTGTTTGCTCTAATTTACCTCAACAGGAAACAACGGAACAAAAATGTCCATGTGGAGAGGCTAATTTCCTTTCCCAGCTTGTGACACAATCATCACAAGTAGGCTATTGGCAATTTCCCTCTTGCAAATGGCCAATCACTCTTCACACCTTTCAACTACACACTTTCAAAATTAACCCTGTGAAACCTGAACCATGAAAGCAATGAGAGAAAATTCTAATTTTTTGGAATTTGCTTCAATATTGGTCCCTTATAAGAAATGTAAAAAAAAAATTCAAAATTTTGTTAAGGTCGCTGAGATATTTCATGCATCATATATGATGCATCAGGCTTTTAATGAATGAAAATTCCAGTTTCATGACCATTGAAAAATGACTTTTAATGCATTTACAACTTTTTTTTAATTTAAAAAAGTTGTCAGACAATTTAATTTGAGGACTATCTTTAAATATTTAGTGAGATCCTGCCATTTTTTTAAGCCTATCCTTGTTTTAGCAGGACCATATTTTACATTTCCCACAGCCTGGTTGGGTAATTTTTTAAAATCTATGTAAAAACATAGCTGATTGGATGCTCAACAACCTATTTATGAGTGTAATATAGATCATTATTCATTTTTGATGTGTAATTTGAATATATGGGTCCATTACTACAATTGGACCATTTCTCCATTCACTTCAATGCATTTTTTACGAGATCATAATTTCAACATTTTGCATTACATTTTCAAAATTGCAAGTAAAACCTGTTTCTTAAGACAATATCTTTGTCTTGAAGTAAAACAACTTGTGTGTTTTGTTAAACGATCGTCGTGGTATGCTTTGTAAGTTTCCCTATGGAGTAAATGCATTGATGGCTGACTTCCTGCCACCGCCGGATGGTGCTTATATGTCTCATCAGTTTTAGCACGATCTCTCTGCAACACGGTGTAAAAATATAAACTCTTCCTTGCTTAATTGCACAAAGCAAGTGTTCAAATTAAAGGATGTAGAGTTATATTTCGGAAATTTGTACACAAACCTTATGCAATTTGACGAAATCTCAGCGTCGGTCAGGGAAACCGCTTCCACCCCATTTTCCTGTTTTTCGCCGAGCTGTGGTCAACTTGTTGTCGACCGCTGCTCTCTTGTGGCGGTTTCCGCGTACTGCAGGACGTTTGGAAATGACACGCAGGATGTTTTTCAGATCGATTTTTTTTTGTGTCAGCGTGGAGAGGGCTTTGAATTTGATGAGACATATATGATGCATCCGGCGCGATAGGGTTAAATGCCCCTCCTGCACATGTGCTGAATGTCAATATGACCTGTTTGGTACGTCTGTGATGGGGTGTGGTTGTTCGAGAAAGCCGAGAAAGCCAAAAAAAGCCTTTCTTGCATGTTTCTGGGGTCCTTGTAATCAAAGTTCCCCTCGTGCCCTGTGGTGAATACAGAGATTAGTTTGCTGAGTGAAATGCAATGGCCACTGGCATAAAACTGATGGGGACGCTGCACAGATTAACGTTGATTCACAGCATGAATAATGAATGGACTTTCAAACGGTCTATGAAAAAAATCCCACAGTCGAGAATCTTCACATAACCAGAGTTCTGTGTCTGCTGCAGTAAAATGATTATTCGAGAGAATATGATTTGAATGAAGATGGAAATACAGATATGTGTTTACGAAACAAAATAAAACCCCAAACAATCACTCTGTTATGAATTGAGGTTTACATGTAATTGTCGAGTTAGTAGACACGGACTGATTAGGAGAAGTAGCTTGTTATCTGCATAGAAGTTATGTCAATACCTATGCATCTTATTACATATACAGAAAGAGCAGAGGCAGAGACAGAGAGACTTGATGATCTTTTCAATACGTACGGAATCATTTTTTTATGAAGAATGTCTGGTAAACAAATAATCATGATAAAAAAATTCTGAGCTGACTAGAGTCATTAAAGTGTAAATGAAAAACAATAAAATAAAGCAGATTAATGCATTCACATAGGATATGAAATACATTTCAGTTTTTCAGAGATTCTGGATTTGTGAGGCCATTGTGATGTTTAAATGCAGTTGTGAAAGTGAAAGAGTTCTATAACCAAGGGACAAAGGCAGATCAAATCACATCAGTGCTGTAAAATGGGCTTCACTGAACTGACTAGGGGCGTCTGAGCGCATTAAAGGTAAATGGTAAAACCTGAAAAATGGTTCTTGACAGGGCCTAGTTGTCCACTGAATAAAACAATCAGACTTGTGACATTTAATTGGCATTCAAATTTTAATACCTTTAAGACTCCCACAAAAAAGAGCCACAAAGATAGTTTAGGGAACATAGATGTGCTATTCCAAAAAGTAATGTAGTTAAGTGTTCAAGCATCAAGGTTTGTCAAGAGGTAAATATCTATGATCAATGCTGTCAATACTAAGATCTAAGATCCTGTAAGTTATAATGGAAAGACTGCCTGTGCTACTTTAGAATCTGAGTTCTTTAACCCTTAGCGCAGAGGGTATGTTATAATAACTTTACCTGCACCAAAATTGCAATGGCTATGTCTTAATATGTTACTTAAAGGTGCACTGTGTAATATTTTTAGTAGTTCATTTCCAGAATTCATGCTGCCCATTCACAAATGTTACCTTTTTAAAAAATACTTACCTCAACCATTCAATTCTAAGTATTCAATATGACTGGGAAAATTACATTTTACATACATGAAAAGGGGGATCTTCTCCATGGTCCGCCATTTTGAATTTCCAGAAATGGGCATTTTTAGCTGCAAAACGTACTATCCTTTGGTCATATTAGTAAAAATTGGAATTATATATTTATTTATTTATATCCATGAAAAGATAAATGTTTTGGCAATGAGCAGCATAGTTGCTATATCTACTCTGGCCACAATCTTACACTGTGCACCTTTAAGGCTCTCGGTACTGTCATGGCAATTTTGTTAGGATGTAGTTGAGTATTTTCAGCAAATAGTGAATTGGCCCGCCAGCGACCCCATCTGCAGTAAGAGGCTACATCATCTGATCTATTTACTGGCAATCTGTATATCAACCATGTAGTCCCTCTGTCCAACTATACTGCAGTCCTCTATGGGCCCTAAACTGTATGATATTACACTAAGACATACAGTACAATGCTTGATCAGCATCAGTGACAGCCAAAATGTTCTCAAAACTTTGTCAGACAAAGTGTTCTCAGATTGGCAAAAAGTTGGTAAAGCCTGGTATACACTGTCAAACTTCCAACCTCATATAATCTCACACAGTCACATTTCTCTATGTGGCAGAAGTGATTAAATCAACACACTTGCTGCAACAGCCGTAGACATAAACAGCTTTGATACAAGCTTTCCTACACTGGCATAGCCTTGAGAGAAATATAAAAGGCAAATTTGGTTAATTTTGCAAATACTTCACAGCCATCCAGCATAATAAATCAGGAATACATACTGTAGCCTGTCTAGCTCAGATAGAGCAATAACAGCCTTAACTTTCTTGGGCATACTACAGTTATGAGTGTTATATCTACATGCTTTCCCAAAGCTTGGAGTTATGGTATATCTACCATTGGGAATCCAGCAAGACATAGCCTACTGTCTGAAAATTTCAGCTGTAATATTCTGGTTCAATACTCTGCCTAATCAATATTGCAGCATTCACACAAAATCCCTGTCCGCAACCTATGTAGGAAAGGGCGTATGAAACATTCAGGGTCAAGGCCACAGCGTCTGAAGGGAAATGTCTCGAAAGTGTTTTCCAGTGCTCTGGTCCTCCATCCTATTCTGCAGGCCTTCATACAGTATGCATAACCTGCTTTGAGTCATTCCAACAGCCCTGGACCACCACAAGAAAACAAATTACCAGGAGAGAGGCATCATAAGGTAGCCTGCTACTTGAAGCAGAGTGATACCTGGGGCCTCATGTACGAAGCTCACTTACGGACAAAAAAGCTACTTAAGTTGTTTTCCACGGCCACGGTCAGATGTACTAAAACAGACTAGCCGTGGAAAACTGCGGATCTCCACGCGAATTTCAGGGCTGCTGTGGAAGTTTCCGTAAGCGTGGAAGTTGTCGTAAGTGGTGCATTGCGTCTTTTTGGCGGCACTCAGAGGCATGCAGCGCAACTATTGTGTTGCACGCGGTCGGAAATATTGCAGAGATGCAGCCAGTTAAACGTGGATTTTAATGTTGAGACGCGTGATTTAAAAAAATGAAGAAAACCACCTCAATCATATTATTGTTGAGGCAGCTGGTTAAAATGAAACGGACTCATGGAACTATCCTGGAATTACAACGAAATTGGATGCCCATCAGCAGTAGGGGCCTATTATTTCAAGTATTAAGCAGCTATTAAACATTGAATATTTTCTGGATCTGCGTGTCTTCTCGCATTTGTTGGGAACGTCCTCACCGCAGTGCCTGTCTTTCTCTTTCAATAACACTAGGCCTACTGTAAAATTAGTCCATCCATTAACAGGTGATTTTATAGACTAACTGAGTATTGGCTGCAAGATATTCATAGGCCTATGTGGCGTAGCCTACATGTGTCATCTTTCATATTTATAGGCCTACCCGACATAAATGTTTATTTCTCTGAAGCCTTGGCGACTGCCTCATCGCAATGTGTTTTGATGCCTTGTAAATATCAATTGTTGGGAAACCATTGTACTGCAGTATAACATGACAGATTTTTCTGCAGTCCTCACATTAAGTATTAGGCTACCGATGCTTGATTTTATACACGCCAAAGAAATTTTGTAAGGCACGCAGCCGTTTTCCTTTTAAATTGGCTACCTCCGAAACAGCGCCTTCACCTCGCATGAAATATATTTCCCGCGTTCCCCTTCCCGCGTTCCCTTTCCAATTCTATCAACCAATGAATGCACATGAATTGGTCTGTTTATACTAATTAGAATATTCATATAGAATATTTAAGGGAGGAGGCAAGGCGGAGACTTGGGCCCGTGTGTGCTCGTGCATGTGCGCAAGATTTCACGTCAAAACCTGGTTACGCACTTATTGATACATCCGGATTTTTTTGTCCGTAAGTAACTTCCAAGATTTTCGCGTCCGCACTTTCTTGGTAGGAAATCCACGCACTTCTTTGTACATGAGGCCCCAGGTCTGTAAAAGGTTTCAGAGATGCCATTCATGGGAAAGAAAGATGAAGGCTGGATGAACAGCTGGATGGCTCAGACACGGACGCAAACACATACGCACACATCCGCACCCGCGCGCGCGCGCGCACACACACACACACACACAGATTTATGGAGCTGCAGCCAAGGCTGGTGGACAGCAGAGTGTATTAGTGAGGGGACCTGGTGCTGAGGAGAGCTGACCTGAACTGAAATAAACTAGGGGAAGTTGCAGTCTTCTAGATGACTCAAACTGAGACACTAATGTGGTCTTTAGTTGGATGAAACCCAGTGTAGTGGGGAAATGACTCACTGTAGTTCCTACAGGGTGTTCAGGTAGCCTACTGGGGAGACCTCACTGTAGCTCCTAGAGATGCCATTCATGGGAAAGATGGATGGAAGGATCAACTGAGCTGAACTGAACTGGGGAAAGTTGCAGTCTTCAATATGACTTAAAGCGATGGTTCGGAGTAGAATCACCCTAATGCCATTTGAACCGTGACACCCATCCACCTTTACACCCGAAGTGTTTTCTGCCGCAGGCTTACATCAACAGAGTTGCCGTGTTATTTGATGTTTATTCCGGATAGCTTGACTCAAGCGCATATGGATCCCGGGCACCGTCTCCAAACTTTCCCCACAAAAATAACATGTCATGACACCAAACTTCTACAGTATAACAAATGTGGTTTGTACTCACAAAAAGATGAATTTGAAACTTTGTACATAGTCCAGGAGTTTATTAGTAACAACACACGAGACGATTAGCTTTTCTGCTGCTAAACATCCGTCGACGTCACTTCCTCCAGCTGGGACTTTGTTGATGGAAACAAATACACGTGAGTCCGGAAGGCGGAAAACTCAAAAAGACAGCTTGCGCTACAACTAGAAATTAACCACTTCGGATTTAAATTTTACCACATTTAATAAATAGAAGACGATGCCACACTCGTGCATATATCCTGGCTGTGGACTAAAACACAAACCTGTGTATTTGTTTCCATCAACAAAGTCCCAGCTGGAGGAAGTGACGTCGACGGATGTTTAGCAACAGAAAAGCTAATCGTCTCGTGTGTTGTTACTAATACACTCCTGGACTATGTACAAAGTTTCAAATTCATCTTTTTGTGAGTACAAACCACATTTGTTATACTGTAGAAGTTTGGTGTCATGACATGTTATTTTTGTGGGGAAAGTTTGGAGACGGTGCCCGGGATCCATATGCGCTTGAGTCAAGCTATCCGGAATAAACATCGAATAACACGGCAACTCTGTTGATGTAAGCCTGCGGCAGAAAACACTTCGGGTGTAAAGGTGGATGGGTGTCACGGTTCAAATGGCATTAGGGTGATTCTACTCCGAACCATCGCTTTAAATTCAGACACTAATGTGATCTTTCGTCTGCTGGGATCCAGTCGGGAAATGACTGACTCACTGTAGCTCCAACAGCAGGGGTATTCAATTAAATGTCAAAGAGGGCCAGGTTTTTGAACTCCTCCCATTAAAGGGGCCGAACATGGAATATGCGTGTTACCGCAGGCAATGTCCAAAGTGAGGGTGTGAAACAAGTGGATAACTTTCCAGACAGAAGAGATATTCGCTTTTCTATTTCTTAGTAGCCTTGATGGTCTATTATGAGACTATTTCAGATAAGATATCACTCTCATGTGCATAGGAAAAATTTCACTAACCTGGGGTGCATTGCTGGAATGTTAGCATGGGTTGACTGTTTTACTTTGCAAGTTTCTACTTCAAGCCGAAATACGTGTATTTCTCGAAGCCCAGAGAAGTATGGCTACTGTCCTGAGTCCACACGGATACTTACTTTATCCTCTCTACAGTACGTGAGCATGGAAGCAACAAGAGAAAACGAGGAAAAGCTCTTCTGATTTGATGACACCTGCATGCCGATTGGATTTCGTTTCATTCCGAGGTGTAATTTGTAAAATATTTGGATAATAAAGTAGTGGTTCCTCCCGTAAATTCACTTGTTGAAGTGTCAACTTCCTACAAAAATTTGGCGCGAATTTCATTATGTAGCCTAGTGGTATTCATGCTTGCATCCCAATGGGAAAACAGGAGCCACGCAGGTTCAAATCCACATGGTTGCAGTGCCAACATTTTGGAAATATCTGGCAGAAATAGATAATTTATTTTGTGCATTACCAACACACACGTGCAGCCAAGGTAAAATGTGTTACACTCTAGGGTCCAAAACACGATTTCACGAGTTGTTGTCAACATGATGCACAGTCGATTCGAACCGGCATGGCTCGCGTCTTCCCATTGACAGTAAAGCATAAATACCACTAGGCTATGAAATGAAATTCGCACTGGATTTTTTTGAGTTCTTGACACTTAAACCAGTGCATTTCCGGGTGTGACCAATACTTTCTAATCCAAATATTTCACAAATTACACCTCAAAATGAAACGAAATTCAATCGGTATACAGCTAAAAGTATATTATTAGTGTGGGATTCATCAGATTCCAAGGATATGACATATTTTTTTCACGAACAAATGACATGACGTGAATTTGTGTTCTGAACACTCTCGCAGCTGTATCATGATTTGTGTGCATGTCGATTGTTTTTTGAGTGTGGCTCGGGAAGTTTTTTTCTGTCCGAGCCCGGCCCTCAGCCGACAGAAAAGTGATCGACCCCGACCTGAGCCCGAGACTAATTAAAATGTTTGTGTCCGAACCCGTCCGAAGCACGAGACCACTGTAATAACAACAGAACCTGTGCGCAAGAAAGATTTTCTATGTGGGCTCCTCCATACTCAAAATAGCACGTGATAAATAGCCAGGATAGGCAAAGACGTTAGGATGAGGCAATTTGCAGTAGCCTAATTTAGTTACGCATGCATAGTAAGTATAAACACACGCACACGCACACACACACACGTGACAGCGCACCTTATGTTTCTTTCGGTTAGACTAACCAGAGATGTTGGGTGTGGTGATCAAATGCATGGGAGGGGCGTGAAAGGATAAGAAAGGCGAAAACTAACGAATACGTTTTGGATGCAGTCGAAGCAGACGCGGCTATCGAAGCATTTGTTACTTTACTGTTAGTGCAAATAAATCCCTGCGAGCCCCGTGAAGCTGCCGCTCCTTGTCGTTAAGAAGGATGGGCTATAAATTAACCCTGAAGAACAGTAGCCTGTTCGGCCCTCCAAGAGAATGTCATTTCCCTTGATGTCCATGCGGTCAATATAAAATCAGGAAAGGTTGCAAGCGCATAGCTACAACTGTACAGTAAAAGTGACAACAATTAAGAACCTACGTGAAGGACATGACATGTCACAGTGGACAAAATAGTAACAGGAAACCTCTCCGCCAATACCTTACTCCACGTCTTCTTAAGCCGGGCATACATGTGCGATATGTTCACTCGTGGGTCTTAAGCTTCTGCTCACACTGCACGATGGAATTTCACTGTTTAAAAGTTCACAGCTCACGACTCACGTCGTCACACTACACGAGCCGACAGTCGGATGCCAGCGAAATGCTTCCACTGTACGACGCGACAGGCATGTTTCCCCGGTCTGCAGAGGGAACATGCGCACCTGAGGTGGAGATGAGGTCGCGCTCAACAGCGAATCGCACGGCCCTATTAATTTGTGCATGTGAAGTGTCAAATCGGGTCGTGGCATTGCTTTAACTGTGCGATTTACGCACGAGCCACGACCAGAATTTCAAACCGTTTTGATTTTCTTGCGACCCTGCGATTGCACGATCGTGAGGCGAAATCGCTTGTCGTTACCCCATGTACACTGCACGATGCGAGACTCACGATTGACCTGCGATTGAGCAAGAAATCGCCCCGACTCTCAAAAAGTCGTGCGAGTGCCAAATCCGGGCAAAATCGGGGCAAAAGTCGCACAGTGTAAGCCCAGCTTTAGTTATCCATATTATGCTCCTTGCTAGCCCATGCTGGAAATGTAATCCTTGGCGAACAATGCAGTGACAAACCTCATCATTTTATGTTCAACATTCAAGACAGCCTTGAAGTCATGCTAAAACATGGCCTACACTAGGCCTACAAAAAAAAAGACCATGCGTTCACTGACAACTGTTGATTTGGTGCTTATTAAGAAAGCAAGTTGACTCGGCATCCCTGACTCGGAGTGAGCGTCCATGTTGCCACTGGTAACTGGTTTCTGTAAATTGCCTTGCAGACACTTGGACTGAATGTGCCATAAGGTAAATCAGCTCATTTACATTTGCGAAGATGCATTTTTATGAGCAATTCTTACCTGAGGGTTTATGGCTTACGGCAAAAGGCTCAGATGATGAAAGCCAGTGTAAACATAACAGGTATTGTGTCACATCTGCACATCAGTAACAGAGCTGTCAGAAAATATCAAGTCCATGTGTTCTGAGAGGGTTTACAAAGGGTGAGTTTATTATTTACACATGTCTCTGGGGTATTATCACCTTTATGATCTAAACAAGATGACAGCACACAGCAGCACACAACACCCTTTGGGTGGATTGAGATAAATTCTAAATCATTATCATAACTGTTGCTTTAAAATGTACAGATAAACAGGTATACCACATGTCTTTTGAAACAAGTGTGTCATTTTACTGGTTCTGAGTTCAGAGATAAAATCAATAATGAGTTACTATATAAAAGGAACGTGTTGAATTTCAACACATCAATTATCGGCCTACCCCATTCGTCTTCCTTCAGCTAAGCTACATGTATATGTTAACTTTGAGAAATGCGGAGGAAGATGAGTCTAACAGAACAGTTTTCCTTTCGGAAAACCAGACAGAAAGACTCAAGGCTAAATTCCACTTATATGATGATCCATGGGTTTTGTGATGTGTATATCAGTATGGGGTTAATATTTGGTATGATATTTTGTTTCGATTGGCTCAATGCAATTGAAGTATATTGGCATTTACTACATTGCTCATTTTCATGTATGACACGAATTCAATATCAAGCCATTGACAATGGCAACAGACCTTTGGACCCTAATTCTTGTGTTTTGTATCATTCCTCAAGGAGTCTGGTCACTTGCTGAAAATCAGCCTCACAGAGTGTTCTAGAATGGCAAACCAAGTTTGGGAGTCAACAAACTATTTTGTGTTGCTGCAGTCATTTCAATTCCCTAATGATTAACCTTGTCATTAAATCAATGTCGTCATAATTATCATGAAGAACGAATAATCTAAGGGTAGCCACGTAATAAGCAGGATGATGTTTATCTAGGGGGTCCTATCATGAAATAGCTCCCATCAGAGAGCTCTGTGTCAGGGACCTTCTCATCAAACTTTGTGCCTTACTTGTGTTTGTGTGTGCTGCGCTTATATTGTATGGCAGACATGTATTGCTTCTTTTCTCCATCCTCTGGAGTGGGCTTTAGTATCAAGTGCTAATCTAACATGAAATGACATGTCAGTCAAGTGCATTGGCCGGAAAAAACAACCTGTCTGAACTGGCTTTGATCTAATACTGCTTCCTGCCTTCATGGCGAAGTAAGATAGAACCACATTTAAATGAATAAATGAAAGAAGAAAACCAAGTCAGAGGAACAGTCATTTTCATAACGACAAGATACTTCCTTCCCACATGTTTAGATGTGTCAGCAGAAACCATTATCTCTTTGAACAATTACGAACACCTACGCTTGGTAGAACACGCACACACGTATACACACTCTCTCATACATACATGGCTGATTCTGCCTTTGTTGTTGTTGTTGTTCCAAAGACGTGTGAAGATGTCTTCAACAGCTGCCTCGGCACACACACTCTGCTCCTCTCCTGCCACCCACCCGATCAATGCATTGTCTTTCCTGATGACTCATACTCCTGTACACAGGCGCACACGCAGGTGTGTGTATGTGCAATAGAGAAATTATGCTTGTTCATGAGTATCTGTGTGTGTGTGTGTGTGAGAGCTTACATTTGAGCTGAGCTGTCAAAATTAAAAGTAAATTCATGACGCACGCAAGTACACTAGCACATTACATTACTGTACATAACTGAACAAAAAACAGAGTTGTATAAAGTAGGGGGAGAAGTACTCTTATAGATGTAGTTACAACACAAGCAGTATGATATTACTATGTTGAAATCATGTAGTACCATACTAGTAGTGCTGTAAAATGTACATTTTTAAGAGTACTTCTACGTATCTGACAAGAACCCACCACAAACATCATTGAACCAGCGCAGAGTGAGCTGATTGTAAGACAAAGACACGGGTCTACTGGTTACTCAGATAAGCTACCTTTGTTGGAAGGAAATAGTGTGGTAACACTTTATTTTAGCATTACATCTATTAGCACTAATACAATATTAATGCCTATGTAAGTAACTTGTAAGGCATGTACTAAGCAAAATCAAGAATTTGTTAGGCATGCATTCGCAAATATATTGTTCATGCACAGTAAAGGATTTATTACCAATATTACCAGCCCCCTCCCCCTCCCTTGTGCAGCAAAGTGTAACAATGTAAAGCCATCTGCCTTGGTTTAGACACATATTCTAGTTCTTACTATCCATTCATTGTAATAAGGTAACAAGACACATTACCAAGGATTGGACGTAAACTTCTCAATGACGGTGGGGTGGTGAGATGTCATTTTGTCATGTACCACTTAGTTTTAATTGTAAAAACCCTACAATAAATGCAGAATATAACAAAGGGCAATAGTTTGGAAGCAAAACTCAGCATTCCTTTGTGATAAATAAGTTTAGCTCCAAGAAGTGAAGTGCATGATGGGTACACAATCTATAGACAACCTACCCGGCTCTGAACCTACAGCCTGAGTCAGAAATGCAATGCATGGCCAATACAGCAATGATACTCCTTCTGTTGTGACGTACATGGCAAATTGTTTGGATAACAACTAAATTGCATGAGTGAGGGGGGAGCTAAGGACGCAGGTAGGCTCAGAGCCAGGTCAAAGAGGGTAGATTAATAAAGAGGATTCAAACCCCGCCCACCCAATGCAAAAGACTGTGCTCAATTGGGTCTCCTAAGGGGGCGTTGTCCCCTCCTCCTTCTTCTCTTTTTGAGGTGTTTGCACAAGAAGTGCGCTACAGCACTAAGGGGACTCCATTTATTCTCAACCTGAGGACTCTGCTCTCTCCTAACCAAAGGTCTCCTAAAGGGGTGTTCCCTTCGGAGAAAGGGGAAAGGAAGCAAGTGTTTTTAGAAATAACCGAATGCTGTGAATGGCGTACACTAAAAACACCACTGGTACCAGGTACTGCTTTTGATCTCGAAACCTCTGGGGTTACCACACGGTACAACCCGGGAGGAGATTGGGGTATGCGAGATACAATTTGCTCGCTAACAGACAGAATTGAAGCCGTGCACACACTAGGCTCGAAATCCGAATGGAAAGGGTTAGGCCACTGATTAGGTGGAGACCAGATTACAACTCATTCGAGGGAATCGGTAGTTATGCCTTATGTTAGAGCTCCCTCCTGCAACATATTCGTGATTTTGCGCACTAGAGGTGTCATATGACCTATAATGACTGGCTGCAGGCTTGCAGCTGGGTCAGTGGTGACGTCACCACGGACCTGCTCCGGGAAGGTGTCGACGTCACACGTGAGTCACAGTCTACATCGTCTTTCAGAAAAAGAAAAAAAACCCTGCACTTGTGGCTGTGTGTAATTTTTAATTGTATGCTAGTTCTGGTCAAAAACTGCACTTGACCAAACACACCTCATGTCTGATCAACCAACAGGCCTTGGCTATCTTTGACAGACGGCCACGTCATGTGTCGTTAATCTTCAACTTTATTTAACCCAAGGAAATGGCTCTGGTCCAGATATTTTCCATACACCACCGGCAGAAGTATGATAACACAACTCGGGGATGCGAACCTGCCACATCGTCCACTTCATCGCTATCCCAATGAAAAGCAAGACATTGGGTAAACCCGCTGAGCTACAACGCTGCCTACTAAAGTTATGCTGCCGTCCAAATTTCAACCACGAGGAAAGAGGTGTTGGCCTGTTTTAATGTTCCACGTGATACTGTTAGTTGGCCTTTCGTTTCTTTCCAGGCACACACTGCAGTTATAACATTACGTGGTGTATCAATAAACCACGCAATATAACCTCGGCTACTCGAACAAAACAAATGTTACAGAGTACAGACGGCCGTTCAGCAAAACAAGCCTTTAGCAAACTGAAGGGCGACAGTAGTACCACAGATTCTGTAAGAGACTATACGGGCTGTGGTAGTACTCCACGAATCGTGTTGCACATGCGCAGAGCGGGGACATAGACCACAAAGCATAACATTCGACATTAAGCAACATTATAGGCCTAGGCTACGTGTTGAAAACATGTCTTCTCAATTTAAAGTCTGAATTTCAAAAAACGAGACCGAGGATCGGATTGTTTACAATTTAGCTTGATGTTGCGGTCTTGTAGGCCTACAGACTGTCGTGTGACTCACGTGTGACGTCGACACTTTCCCGGAGCAGGTCCGTGGTGACGTCACCACTGACCCGGCTGCAAGCCTGCAGCCAGACCCCTCTCCATATGACCCGGCCTCCTGGTCACGTGACTACACGAAACCGCGGATGAACGGCCTTGTCTAGTTAGCCGAATTAGCCTCGCCTGCTTGGGGGAGATTCGCCACTCTTCGGGTCTTTCTCAAATGCAAGGCCAGTGTCCTTCCAAGTGTATCAGCCTAATTAGTCACGCCCAGTGATTGGATACTTTTTGGTGAACTCTACAGAATATCCAATCACTGGGTATGACTAATAGAGGGTANCCAATCACTGGGCGTGCCTAATTAGGCTGATACACTTGGAAGGACACTGACCTTGCATTTGAGAAAGACCCTTTGTTTTTTGCTGATGGCGGCTATCGTGCTAGCCACCTTATTACGCCTTCTTCGGGGGCGTTGTGAAAGCAAGGCTTCTGGTGTGGTGCGAACAGTGCTTGTCACTAACGTGTTGAGACACAGTGTGAAAATTGCACAAGTTCAATTCACCAGATGGGGGATTAACAGTCAGAACATTTACCAAAAAAGCCTGTTTTCCAATACAGCATTAGCGTTAGACCGTACTGCTCCGGCTAACGAGCCAGCTACACACACATCCATTGTTCACTCCGTGTAGCGGGGGAGAATGTACAACACAGTCATGATGCCTAGACAATGGGGCATGGCCATCGTGCAGGCATGATGAACAATCCGATTAATCCCGCGGCGATTGGGAGGCGGTGAGATTCTCAGCGGCGAGGCTCCTGCAAGGGTCGAAGTGCAGTCCTTCCAAGCGCTGGCTAGCACTGATGCGGAAACCAGCCGACGATTTGTAGGGGCGTCGGAGGCCGCAGTTGAGGAGACTTCCTCTGTGTCCTGTTCGGAACGACCCTGGGGCTCCTCGTAGGGTCCGGCAGAGGAACCGGTCTGCCTGCCGACCCGCAGCTTGAGTCTAGGGCCCTGTGGAGCTCCTACGTTCCTCTCAGCGAGGGTGCCCGACCTCCATCCATCACTGCTAATGCTTGTTCCTCGAACAGACCAGAGAGGGAGAGTGGCATGTCCATGACAGTCCATTTTTCCCACGCCCTGAGGGTGGTGTGGCGGAGCCACAGTCCCCTCGCTCCAGCGACAGCAAGGCCCATGGTTCTTCCAGACGCCTGTGCAGCCACCACGTTGCACTGGAGAATCCAATCAGTTGCGGTGCGGAGTTCCTCCAAGATGTCGCCCATAGGTTCCCGCTCAGCTAAGCACGTGGCCATGTGCGCGGCTAGCATGGCGTTAGCGTTCACGGCTCTAGCCGTCTGGGCGGCTGAGCGGTAGCATTTTTCCCAGAGGGAGAGAGTCAGCCGATCTGTCTTCCCTGGACCACAAGTGTCCTGGCTGGGGTGAAAAGTGTTGGGCGAAGCGTGCTTCCAAAGCAGATATGCGATCCCATCCTTCAGGTCACGGGAGGGGGTAGATGAAGCGACTGAACCGCTGTCGTCATGTTCTTCCTTTTACACCATAGACTCCTCCTCAGGCTCTGTGTCTTCGCAGTAAGACGCCATTAGTATGCACTTCAGGGCAGCTAGGCGCTTTTCCAAGGTTCCAGAGCAAATGCGCTGACACTTCTTACACTTAGTCCCGGTCAGCGCCTCTTGGCCGTGCCGGAACCCGAGGCACACAATGCAGAAAAGGTGGTTGTCCCTCGACGAGATGGGGAATCCGTAGCCTGTGATGCAGTCGCAGTGTTCCTCCTCTCCCATCCTCTCGACTCCCACGTTGGCCATGTTAGCTAAGGCGTAACCATTAGCTAAGTGGCAGGTTAGCACGCTAATCACGCTAGTTGGGGGGTTAGCCCTGGTGACTCACGTGGCTAACTCCTTCGACGAAATCCCACGGAGGGTCGGCAAAGAAGTCTCCAAAAATACTCGTGGGGCACTTTTGTCCACTTTTCCGCTTCGGCAGAAGCCCATTGTCATGCTGAGCGCCCAGTGAAGTCGCACCTTCCCGGCACACTCCAATGTAGGACAGTTGAACTCAGCAGGTCGAGCAGTACACAGCCGAAGAGAGTGTAAGAATGCGCGCCCGCCGCTACACTTAATATAGGCAGTGGACGGGCCCTGCCCTTGGCGCGAAATTTCCACCTTTCAGGAGTGATTTTACTACATTCTTCGTCTTCGTCAGCCAATGAGTGACAAGATTCTTACCAAATCTTACGAAAAAGAACCATGACATATACAAATTGTCAGCAGACAGCATCAGGGTTGTACTTGTTCACTGCTTTTATTTATTCAATTACCTGGATCATGAGTAGCTCTTGGCTATTAGACACCAATGTGTTAGTTTGTGATCAGTACTACTGCTTCACCTGTCTGCTCTCATATCCAATCCTGTGTGAACTTTTAATCAAATTGCTAATCAAACACAAGTTTTGGAGAAACTCTCTCAGTCTCATAACTCTCACACAATAGCTTACAGTCACATAGGAATGGGTTAAATATCGAGACACAATCTCAAGGCTATCATAGGATGGTATGGCTTTGATTGGACGTTTACAAGTTCCAGCAATGGACCAGGATAACAGTGCAGAAAAAAATAACAGAACACAGAAAATTAACACAATGCCATCTAGAAAAGCCAGTTGCCAATGACAGTACAATGGCACACGGAGACAGAACATTAAACAACATAAAAATCCCACTCAGTCACACAGCCAAAAGTAATTATTAATTTCAAGTTCTGTGTCTGAGTAATTTATACAATCTTCTGTCATGTGTTCAAGATAAAACCTAAACATATATGTGACCATTTCCTATAAACCTATAGTTGAATGACCAGCACTATGCAACAAAGAGCATTTGCATTGTGGGAACCTACACACATCAAGCAATAATGGGGTGATATACACATGCACGCACGCTTGCATGTGTGCACACACACAGACACAAACAAACACATACACACGCGTGCGGCCACATATTCATGAAAAATGTATGGAATGGCACAGAAATTTTGTCCAATAGTATTAGATTCATGGAGCCAAAGCTTGTCTTGAATGTTTTATTCAGTGGCAGCTTTAGAAAGATAATATTGTCAGTGCATAAACTCGATCTCATTTGAATTGTTAAGCACAGGAAGAAGACAGCTGGAGTTTACCGGTCTGGTGGGATTCAACATCAGACACCACAGCAGTTTCCAAACTGGGTGAGCAGGGAATGTTTGAATAAAACCTTGTGGATTTCATATGACATAACCATACTACAAATACAAAGTATATGGATAGTAAAAGTATTCATTACTGTTTTAGTAAATGTACTGTATCTACAGTTTTCAGACAGAGAAGTACGGGAAGGGTAAGGGTTTTATTAACTAAGAGACTACAAATAAGCAAACACTCAGAAGATCTGATACAGAACACAAAAACCCAAGAGGGGGAAACACTACAACATGAACAGGTCTGACAGATCACACGGGGTACAGCAAGGTTACGCAAATAAGACAAATCAGACAGGCCGTTCTGGTGCGAAAAGGCCCATGCGGTACACCAGCACGATCCACCACAGCATCCTTTTAGCTGCTAAATACTTAAACCACTATTTCCCCAACCAGCAAACTCTTTCATTAGCTCCACACAATTACACTCATAGCAATAATAACACAGCTCATTGTGCTCTGGCTGCTGTGTCGGGGGGAGAACTATACTAGTGCATTTCTTGACGCCTGATCCTTTCTTCAGGGCATGACGGCTGAGCTTGCACTGGAAATTGTTCTCCCAGAACCCGGCGAACCAAACATTTCTCCTGTTGTTGTCCAGCGTCCGGCTGCCAAAATAGCGATCAAACCCTGGGAGAGATCAATACAAGTAATATTGTTACTGTGCTGTGTGCTGTTGTGCTGTGCTTGGTTGCAGTTGCTTTATGATAGTATTGATTGATAAATACCAGCACCTGGAGACAGAGGTTACTATTATTGCCCCTTCTTTTAAATCTATGTTCATTGAATCAATTGTATCCATCTGAACCCTCTATTACATATGGGCAGCACTTAATCACATAAATATCTTATTATCTCTTATGCCTGAGTAAATTGTTTACAAACACTCCAACTCATGTTACAGCAGACAGGAGGAATAAAGGACAAAAACAGGGAAGAAAATCTTAGCTGTCCTAGAACAAGTCCAATGCAGGAACAAACAGTCTCCCTGGAAGAACAACATAATGAATACACTCTGTTCTCGTTAGCCCTCCCCTTCCCACCCCACCCCCAAAGACACCTGGGGTTGTTGACTCTTATGAAAGCCTGTTGAACCAGGGGGGCAGGATTTGGCTGGTTAACTTCGCCGATTAGCAAGTCACCATTTTCGCATTTCCGCCATCCACTTCGGTCATGATGATTGGTGAGTGCGCAACCTTTACAGGTCTGTGGTTGGGCACCTCCATGCATCCAATGCCCGTCTTCCATATAGCTTTCTGATTAACCGTAAGTCAGACAATAACGTGGCATGTAATTGGCTGAGTAAAGTGTCGGCAGAAACGACTCCATCTTTGAAGCTGAAAAATTTGTTCAATTTTGGCTGAATTCTCTAGCTAAGCATTTCCCATTGAATTGACTGGAGGCGGGACTTATTCACTCTCTCCAGTTCTTATACTATCTCCATGTGTTGAACACCTTCACTGTCGTGTTGTCTTTATGTGTTTGAGATGTCTCCTCCCCTGTTTGTGTAAATGTAGGCCTACTTGCCGAGGTTTATTTGCCGTCGAAGGCGAAGTACTCTGAATGTGTTACTACGCCTGTCATTACAGTGCCATATCTTTATCAAGGTAGGAAATCGCCACGTTTCATTTTGTGCAACAACTTTTGGGTCGCTTTACTAGCTGTGCAGCGATGTTTAAATAGAGAACACGTGGAACAATTTGGTCACTTCTAACTCAGCAAAGCTGAGCCAAGCTAATGCTAACGAGTTTGGGCCGCGCGCCTTGCTGACTGGGGGCGCGTCCAAAGACGAGACAGGTCGGGAGGAGCTCATCTCAGGTCAGAGAAGAACACACTTTACTATTGAAACACGGTGGACTGTTCCTTTAATAAGCTGGCTTTTGGGCAGTATAGTGATTACTGATTTCGTTTAATAGGCTGGGCTGATTGGGCAGTATACTGATTACTGATTACCTTTAATAGGCTGGCGTTTGAGCAGTATACTGATTACCCTTTTACAGGCTGGCGTTTGGGCAGTATGGTGATGGCCTCCTACCCCATCTCCTCCTGGTGCAGTACCGGGGCGATCTTGGAACCCCAGCTGTCAGAGCCGATCCAGATGAAGTGGCCCGGCCCACTGGCATTCTTAACCGCCTGGAGGAAAAGGAGAGAGAGAGAGAGAGAGAGAGAGAGAGGGAGAGAGAAACCAGATAAATACACAAGAGCAGAGAAATGAAAGGACAGACAGGAAGAGAGGGAAACTCATTTGGTGTTATTGTCCAGGTGTTCTGCTGTCACCTTGGTTCAAGGACAGCCAGTGGTTTTCGGAATACCTTTCTAGGGAGAATAGCATGGATCACAAGGTCAGACATTTTTCACTGTGTAAAATAAAAACTAGAGAAGAGAGAGGGAGAGAGAAAGAGACAGACAGAGAAAGATAGACTGTTGTGGGAGTAAATAGGTATATTAATTTGTGCATGGATGTGTATTTCTCTCTCTCTGTCTCTCTCTGACACGACACCCATCATTTGGACAAACTACCCGGCTTTGACATGGAGTCACCCCCCAACCCCCACCCCACCCCCCAACATGGCCCCCAACTGTCGCCCACCAATTTGACAAACTGTTATGCTCTGATACTAATGGCTTCAGAAATGTTTCCCACCCATTCTGTCAAGTCATGACAAATTGGAATAAAAACATTAAAAAAATAATAAATTCACATGCATTATTGGCCCACTGGGTGAAATATTACTCCCTTGAAGTGCTTAAAGCTGTGTCCATTGATGTTAACTGCACTTCTTATCAGGTCATTGTAATTTAGTATTATACTATTTGCAATTCCTCTGTCATTTGAAAATCCACTGAACCTACAGTATAGCACATATAATCATGGGCATGTAGTCTGGATATTGTGGACATGGGTAAGTAGCCAATAGGTGTTAAGGCCTTAGACCTTAGAGTCCCTATTTAGAATAGTTTAAGCCTTTCCACACACTGCACGAGCCTCCTGCACCAGGCTAGCATTGCAAAGCCACTGATTAGGAGAGCAGGGGTCAGGTCGTTGGCTTGCCGTTGAATCAGTGGAGAGATGGCAATGCCACACACAGTGTTTCTTGACACTATGAGCGGTGAGGGTGAGGAAGCATAATCCTGTATGATAGAGTTCAAGTAGATGAATGCAGGCAGGCACAGCACACAGCCCTCGGTAGGTAGGTGAGCATTAGTGACTTGAATTTGATTTGAGTTCAGCCAGTGGAAGCAAATAGACAGCAGAGAGACATCTATCTGCCCTTTTGGAAGATGATGGAAAACCATGTGCCTTTGACTATTGAACAATTGAGGAGCTCTCTCTCTCTCTCTCTCTCTCTCTCTCTCTCTCTCTCTCTCTCTCTCTCTCTCTCTCTCTCTGTGCATAATGGAAAAGCATAGCCATTGAATAATGAACTATCAGAGTGCATCTCTCTCTCTCTCTCTCTCTCTCTCTCCTTGCCTAATGGAAAATAATGTACTGTACCATAGAACACTCTTTATTGTTCTCTTTCTCTCTCTCTCTATCTCTACATTATCAGAGTGTCCTCATTGTCTATGTGCATAATGAGAGATCAAGCCCAACAGAAACAGCAGGAGGCCAGGGCACTGCAGTGAAGGTGAGAGACACTTCTTCTGAAAAGCTGGGTGCTATGGTAGGCATACATAGATGAGTCAAGTCAAATGTCACTGATAGTGTGGGGCAGTGATACGTATATGTTGATATTCAGATAGATACTGTAAAAAAACAAGCCAGGATGACTAATGGTTTCATCTTAGTGGTATGTATTTGAAGGTGACTTTCTGTGTGCAGCACATGGCGAGTCCATGTCGTTAGCTGACCCCAGTGACAGGTTTAATTGATATCATCTGTACATGCTGAAATCTTTACCCACAGAGGAGATACTGTTCAAAAAAGAAAAAAGAAGACGTTCCTGCATTGAGCCTTGAAGCACCCCCAGTGGACAGATGGTGGGATAAGGATTTGCCATCGCAAATTGACTGAATGCCAAGTGAAATGAAATGTGCTTTTGTCCAACCTGCCCATGTCTTAGAGGAGAACCAAACACAGTGGTGCACGGTCACGGTCAGACAACACCTCAACCACTAAATAGACAACTATAGCCTGAATGGCCAAGACAAAGCTGTGCTGGAGAAGAATGTCCTGAGGTCAGAGTAGTGTTGTAATATCATCGTTTTTTTTTATAGCAAAACTTATAAAGTCTTGCTGATTCTTAATGAGGGAGACAGTAATTGTGGTAAGTTTAATATAAATCTAATTAAGTTTTAAACAGTAATGCGAGACAGGACCGCTTAAAGGAAAACTGAGCCAGCTGGCATTGTATTGTAACAGGTGTGAGGGTATTCGTCTTGATAATTGTTTCTCAATTATTATTTTTTTAAGTCTAACGTCTGAGCTCTCGTCTGGTGAAGTCATATGCACATATGCATCTGGTACAACCAGACACTGGCCTTAAATAGAACCAAGCCATTCCATGGTTTTATTTCTTACACATGTAACTTTGCAGGTTTCCAACCTGTCTTGAGTGCTCAATCCACATGTCTGTACTCTACCTCCAACTTCTTCACCCCTACCTGTTACACAAACAAAACATAAAAAGGTCTACTGTTGCTGCAGAGAGACTTATACAGCATGGACACTCTGACTTGGCAGCAGAGGACCACTGTAGCAAGGCTAACACTGGCTTAGTGCCGGAAACGATGTGATGCCGAATATCAAAGGACTCCCACAGAGAGGTACCAAACCCTTCCTTAATACATACCTGCAAAGCAAACATCACAAGCTTAGATCTCAGTGGGTACATAGAGAGGAAACCGATCTCACATGCATTACAGAGAAAAAAACTGTGAACTCAAAGCTAACTGGGGATGCGGAAAATAAGAGAGAGGAAGGAGTTGGGGCAGTGTTGTATTAACGCATATAGCAATTCATAGTGTAGAAGTGTCAGAATTCATATTGTCACACTGTCATATTACCTTCCCCTGTATTGAAATGTTCTTTGTGTTACACCAGGATATGCACCTGGAGAATTGGGGCTGTGTGTGGAATGCTGTCACTGCTTACAGTACATCCTACCCTGCGGCAACATCTCTTTGTGCACAGCAGTGAGTATAGAGGCTACTCCTCACTACGCTAGCAGCCACATGCAGAGCAACGCTGTGGTGACGCTACTGTTCTAATTTGGGCTGATGCTAACAGCTGCTGACTCAAACAAAATGAAATATGTCTACATTCCCTCCACCAGCAGAGGAGAAAGCAGGAACCACTGGTGAGGCAATGTGGAAAACATACGCGTACGCACCCACCCACACACACACACACACTCAGTAGAATGTGGAAACTGGACAACAGAACAGAAACACACAGAGACTGTACAGTGAGTACTCAGTACAGTAGGCCTACAGTGGACACATCAAAGACAAATATGAAAATCACACACAGACATACCGTACAATACAGTAGAGGGCACAGGCTAAAGACAGCACATTGCATGGGAGTCAGTGTGTTAATAGGCTGAAGAGTAAAGTCAATACTGATTACCTTTAATAGGCTGGACAGTATGCTAATTGGCTGGCGCTTGGGTGGTATAGTTATTACCTTTAATTGGCTTGCGTTTGGACAGTATGGTGATCTGATCACATTTAATAGGCCTTGTGCCTAGTTTTGCCAGTTCGGTTCTGTCGCATGGTCGCAACACATTTGAAGTTGGTCGCTTGTCATTTGCGTCACGTGATCGGCTTTTTGATCGGCATATTTTTCCGATCTCCTATTTTTGGCCATTATCGGCCGATCATGATCGGCAGTCGAGCAATCGGAGCACCTCTAGTTCTATGTATGTCTGCTGTTGCCCAGTCTTGCACTTTACATGTCTGTATGGGTATTGTATAGGTACTCAAGGTGTAATGTATGTATACTGTCTATGTCTAATTGTCTATGTCCACACCTAGAGTCTATGTCTGTCTGCATGGGAAAGTAAGAAACGTAATTTAAATTCTTTGTATGACCAGTGCATGTAAAGACATTGACTTGACTGTTACAGAGGTGGAGAAGGAGGCTAGTAGAGATCTACGTTTTTATGGGGCGCCGTTTGTAAAGCTGACTGTGCTGAAAATTTCAGCAACATTTTGTCACATTTAGCTTAAAACAGTGTTATAAAAATGGTGTGAATTTTTCAGACTCCCCTTTTTACACATTTAGAACAATAAATGTTAAATCTAAATAATGCATCCAAATGTTAAATATAAATGTAAATAATATATAAAAATGTTAAATCTAAATGTCAAATCTAAATAATAAATCTAAATCTAAATATTAAATATAAATCTTAAATCTAAATGTTAAATCTAAATCTAAATGTTAAATCTAAATATTAAATCTAAATGTTTAATCTAAATGCCAAATCTAAATCTAAATGTTAAATCTAAATGTTATACCTAAATGTTAAATCTAAATGTTAAATCTAAATGTTGAATCTAAATCTAAATCTAAATAACAGGCCTATATCTAAATGTTAAATCTAAATGTCAAATCTAAATAATACATCTAAATGTTGAATATAAACTTAAATCTAAATGTGAAATCTAAATCTAAATGTTAAATCTAAACCTAAATGTTAAATCTTCATCTTACATCTAAATATTTAGATTTAGATTTAACATTTAGATTTAAAATTTAGATAAGCTAAGTTACAAACACAAAAATGTTTAATCTAAATTTTAAATCTAAATGTTAAATCTAAATCTAAATATTTGTATTTAACATTTAGATTTGACATTTAGATTTAATATTTAGATTTAACATTCAGGTTTAGATTTAACATTCAGATTTAAATTCCACATTTAGATTTAAGTTTATATTTAACATTTAAATTTAGATTTATTATTTAGATTTGACATTTAGATTTAACATTTAGATATAACATTTAGATTTAACATTTAGATATAACATTTAGATTTAGATTTAATATTTAGATATAACATTTAGATTTAGATTTAACATTTAGATTTAACATTTAGATTCAATATTTAGATTTAACATTTAGATTTAAGATTTATATTTAACATTTAGATTTATTATTTAGATTTGACATTTAGATTGAACATTTTTATATATTATTTAGATTTATATTTAACATTTAGATACATTATTTAGATTTAACATTCATTGTTCTAAATGTGCAAAAAGGGGACTGAAAAATTCACACCGTTTTAAACTGTTTTAAGCTAAATGTGACAAAATGTTGATGGAATTTCAGCTAAATGTGACAAAATGTTGCTGAAATTTTCAGCACAGTCAGCTTTACAAACGGTGCCCCATACGTTTTTCAAGGTCAGATGGGTTGCGGGTTTTGCGCCATTTCCTTTCCGCCGCTCTGAGCGTAGTACATAGAGCTTGGATGGTCTCTGTCAGCCATGGTTGCGGTGCTGAAGGTCTTGCAGGTTTAGTGACGGGCACAGGTTGTTGAGGCAGGAGGTCAGTGTGGAGCTGAGCGAATCCGTAGCAGTGTCAACATCGAGTGAGGAGAGTTCGCTTGCTGGAGGCAAGGCAGTTGCCACCACTGATGCAAAGCTAGTGCGTGACAGTTTGTGTAGATTCCGCCTATATGTGACCAAGGGAGGGGATGGGTGTTGGATCGGGTAGGGAGGTGGTGAAATGGATGAAAAAAGGTCTGAAACATGCATTGGTGTTACCTTGATGTCGTCCGCTTGACAGTCCTTAGTCATGACCAGGTCGAGCTGGTTACCACTTTCATGAGTCGGAGTGCAGCTGGCTAGTTGAAGGTCAAATGAGTTCATCAGGGCCTTGAAGTCTGTGGCGTATGACTTGTCTAGGTGTATGTTGAAGTCGCCGAGGACGAGTAGGGGGCTGCCTAGTTCCGCGATGGAGGAGATCAGCGTATCCAGTTCGTCAATTAAGTCACCCAGTGTTCCTGGGGGACGGTAGACCACAACAGACACCTTGATTGGAGCTGTGACTTTGATGGCATGGTATTCAAAGCAGCTGTAGTTGTTGGCAGGCAGCAGGGGGGTATAGCTCCAATACTTATTGATAAGGATCCCTGTTCCTCCTCCTCGTTTCTTTGGTTGAGTGGTGTGTGAAAATGAGTGGTTATATGAGAGTGCTGCTCGGGTGGCTGTGTTTTCAGGACTCAACCAGGTTTCCGTTAGTGCCAGCAGGTCAACAGAGAGACTACTAGCATAGGCAGAGATGAAGTCGGCTTTGTTGACAGCTGACTGGCAGTTCCAAAGACCAACAGTGAAGGAGGTGAATGAAATTGTGTTAGGTGTGTGTTAGTCAGCTCACAGAAATTATTTAGAGATTTGGTGAAATCCGCTCACCAGTTCAAAAGTTATCAGAGAAACAATAATCTGTGACAGGCGGCTGGATTGACACACTGAACAGAGAAGAGACAGGTGGATCCCAAAATAACATCCAGTTCATCAGGCAGGGGGAACTATAACTGGAACACGTGGGCGGTTTTCACCAAATCTCTACATAATTTCTGTGAGCTGATCAACTTTGGAGGCCCACAGAGGTATTACATATGCCTTGGCATTGAATTCTACTTGTTTTATTTTCATTATCTCTTCTGTAATGCTTACCATTGGTAAATATAAGGCCCAATCTGTCCAGTCTGTCCAGAAAGAATGAGCATATTACTCTGTGCTGTGAACAATTGCACATGTCAGATTTAGCCAGATTTTCCTCTTAAGTAATCACTTGTAAACACAGATAAACCAGGAATTTTTGGGGGTTAATATTGGGTGTCAGTGTTCAATACAATCTATCAGTAGAATTAGGTGAGAATGAAACTAAGCGCCCCATTTGGGTTCTATGAAAGTAGTATGCGGTGGGTTGAACACTGTCAAAAAATAGTTTTAATTAGAACATGAACAGATATTTCAGCATGTGGCTAGTACCCATGGCCTCTGTACACTCCGTAACTACACATGATTAGCCTCTCCAGGTGACATTTGTGTTCGAGACAGCACTGACATGGTGGGTCATCAGACTTACACACAAGATTCCTTCTGCCCAGTGCTGGACTTGGGGAGGAATAGGGCCAGTGCACATTTGGCTTAAGGGCCGTACACACACGTCGCTGCTAGTTACTCGCTCAGCGAATGAACTCAATAGAATGTCAATGTGTTCCAGCGAGACTAGCAGGCGAGTAGGCGAGTACTGTACAAGCGATGCGATGTGGGTGGATCCCGAGTTGAAAATATTTTATCTTCGAGCGAGGCGAGTAAGCGAGTAACCAATTGGAAGGCAGAGTTCGGTACTTCTCGCCTGTTCATTGGCAGTTAAAGCCGCGGGAACTTTCAGCAAACGTTCCATGAAAGAGAGGCAAGTAGGCGAGCAAGCGAGAAGCTAGTAAATAGCAGCGATGTGTGTGTACGGCCCTTAAAAAACTGCCTTTTTGGCTTGAACTGACTCACTGGTGGGCCCCACACCCTTGTGGGCCCCGATTTTCAGAAATATTAATTATTAATTATTTTTTTAAAATATTACGTTTCTGACAATAGGGGCCCCCACCGGGAAACGCCTGCTATGCCAGAAGGCCAGTCCAGCCCTGCCTCTGCCCCAATTTAGTTGAAATATCTGGGGATACTCATCAATCAAAAGTTTGTGCTGTATAACATTAAAGCAAAGCCTGTCCTGAGTCCTAAGCAGTGAACCAATGCACTTTTATCTTCAAGTGTTCACTCTTATTTGCAAAAGTTTTGGATTTTTAAAATTCCTTACAGTAGGCCCATGTCTCACAGACCTTCTGTAACACAAAGTCTTAAGTTTTTAGCTCTTCACAAAGACTAATAACTACACACAGATCAATATTAACGTGAGGTCAGAATAAGAGAGTATGGTGTAGGTGTAGAGTGTATAGTATGCATACTTGTGGAAAGTCTGTAGCTTTTACATTACATCTCCTGGAAGAAATCACACCTGGTCTATTTCAGCCATTTAAGATAACTCAAACCTGTGACTCAGCATTTTCTGCACATGTCAATGCTCCAAAGTGTACCCAGACCCCTTGGAATTGAACCGTACTAAGACCTTTATTGACCTTGATTCCTGACAAGTTACACTTGTGATTAGGTGTAATCACTAGAGGTAATTGATATCTCATATTTTAACATTTTACCCCATTCACCTAGTATCTCCTACATTGGCTCCCTGGAAAAATGAAATGAATGGGAAATCTCCAACTTTGACATTGAAAAAATTAACCTCCCACTAAATATCAATCTGTCGATTTTCAATAGGCCTATTTCATTTAACCTTTTTTAGCCTATGCCCTTTTTGGGAAAAGGTGCTCTTTGCCTATTAAAACCTAAATATCTCATTAAAACTCTCCTCTCACATTAAAACACGAAATAAGTTGCATTTAAAAGCTAGGACCCTCATTTTGCATTAGAATGACTTCATTCAGCCCTAACATACCCACAACAGTACACAACAGTATGCCCATAAACAAACTCAAATCTCAAGAGCCTGAATGCATGTATATGTCGCTCCAGGGTTAAATGGGTCAAATATACCTAGGGATTATAAAAAACTTGGATCGATTACTATTTCAACTTGTCCCGTGAAAAACACACTGGACTGGACACTGGATTGACTGGACTATTTCACAAATTCCATTCTTGCTAACCTGACAGATATGGAGGCAGGTAGACATGACATGAATATGTATCAGAATATTTATCTGATACGTATCACATAGTCACATAGCATAGTCAGCATGCAGCAGGATTGTAAAGATCAGCAGC
The DNA here is from genome assembly GCF_034702125.1 of Engraulis encrasicolus. Lineage (NCBI taxonomy): Eukaryota > Metazoa > Chordata > Actinopteri > Clupeiformes > Engraulidae > Engraulis > Engraulis encrasicolus. The sequence continues at coordinate 55,334,547 of NC_085866.1, forward strand.
AATATAACGAGGCCAGAACAGGAGGCATGGCCCACTCAGCATGGACCATATGGAGAGAAAACAAGGCATCACTAACAGCTATTTACATGTTGCATGTGTTGATCGCCATGCACACTAACACACTACCTCATGCACCTCATGTGCCAAAATAGGCCCCTGCTGACCTGAAGTGGGAAAGCCAAACACTCCAACATTTAGCAAATCAACCAACTGAATAACAGCATGGAACCCCCCACAACATGCACACACACGCGCACGCGCACGTGCACACGCACACGCACACACACACACACACACACACACAGACACACAGACACACACACACACACACACACACACACACACACACACACACACACACACACACACACACACACACACACACACACACACACACACACACACACACACACACACACACAAGCACATAGACTCCAACTGAGTATGAGTTGTTTTAAATGAGCACAGCTTGCAGTCTAAAGCACCTGCCTCTCTGAGGTATCAGGGGGAAAAGCAGATTTGTACATTTTCCACACCTTCTGATGTGCGCGAATGACAATGATTCATAGTGTAAAACACATACGCATACACACACACAGACACACACACTTATACAAATCCTCCCATTAAAATGGTTAGTCAAAAGTAAAAATGGTGTGAATGAAGAGCATACAGTATCAAGGGAGTGAAGATGAGTCAGCCAAAAGTCTGCGACCCACACGGCCCCCTCCATGTGTCTCACACGGCCCCCTCCACGTGTCTCTGCAAAACACCATTACAACACCACAACAGCAGTATGCTGATTTAGTATGTGTTATAAAATTAAATGCTGGCACATACGCTGATATCAAGAAACAACAGCAGGTACTCCAAAAGACTGATTTATTTGCTGATTAAATAAACTCTGAGCCAGAAGCAACAACAACGGTCCTTCTATAAATAATGTGACACTTTTTTGTTCAGGGCTTCAACAAATAATTTTGAGTGAATTACAATAGTAATATTTGTTTCGTTTTGTTTTGTATTTGATGTAATAATACAGTGTGAACTCACCCCAATTATTGTTAAAGTTTCTTATATGTTTCATTTCTATACTGCGATGTTTATTTTTTTGTCAGTCATTTGTATTCAGACTCAGAGTGAGGCGCATTTGTTTACAACCGTGGCTCGTCTGTGGTTAAGAGGGGTGTGGCCAACTTGTGGATTCCTGGCTCAATTGATACTTGACCCCCGATTTCTTCCTTGGCCTATTCATAGTGACACCCGGACACTTTAGACACTTTTCCAGTTGCTGAATCTTTTGAATCTTTGAGTGTGTGTGTATGCATGCGTGCGTGTGTGTGTGTGTGTGTGTGTGTTTGTGTGTGTGTGTGTGTGTGTGTGTGTGTGTGTGTGTGTGTGTGTGTGTGTGTGTGTGTGAGAGAGAGAGACAGAGACAGATCTGACTTTGTGAATATATGTATGGTGAATATATGTGCAATGTTGTGTGTAATGTCTTTGTGTCTTTCTGTGTTTATGTATGTATGCTACTTGACACCTTAATTTCCCTCGAGATTGATAAATGTTACTCTACCCTACTCTATTGTATTTTTGAGCATTATGAACACATTCCACATGTTCCTCCATTGCAGTGTTCCTGTTAAACTCAGCTATTTTCTGTTCTTAGAACACTGACTTTAGTCTTTCTTTACTGAAGAAAAATGGAAGAATGAAGATGCTTCAACACAAAGTCAGTAAATGCCATATTTCCAGACCAGTGTGTTCTACTATGCATAGCAATGCTGTCAGCAGAAATGCATCAACACTCATGCTATGGGCTCATTTTCATGCTTAAATGTATCCTAGCTTAATAGCAAGCCTCTCGCTGGGAGGGGGTGGTTTGGTGAGGTTCCTGCGAAATTTGGCCAGTTGGCCGAGGGAGGCGATTTTCTATAAAGCCAACATAATCCTACACAGCTGCATCTGGACCTTACATTTTGGTTTCAAGATGGCAGGAAGTAAATGGCATGCCAATGAGGGCTTTTCTGCCATGGGCAGACAGCAATCAGTGCCATAATAATGCCAGGACCTACGGCAACCAGGGGCAACACAATACGATGGATCACAAAACAATGTGCCAACTCACTCTCACTCTCTCTCTCTCTCTCTCTCTCTCTCTCTCTCTCTCTCTCTCTCTCTCTCTCTCTCTCTCTCTCTCTCTCTCTCTCTCCTCTCTCTCTCACACTCACATTCACACACACACGCGCACACACACACATAAACCAATCAAATTCCTATCTTTGAGAGTAATGGATGAAATAAGTTCTCATTACCTTTTTGACAAAGCTGGCTGACAAAGATTTTCTTTGATTTGACAAAGATTTTCTTTGCTCTGAAAAGACCGTCTATGATGACAGCATGTCACCTTGTGATAGAACAATCAAAGTTTTATCCAGCTAGCTGGGTTAGATTCGTTTAGCAGTTGTAAGCACTCTTTGACAAAATAAAATTCTTGCATTTTGATGCATGGAGGTGTGTATTCCCTGGGTGTCTTCTATTGTTACTGATTCATATGGAAACCTTTGCCAAAGGTGCTTCTCATGACCTTTACATGGTCTACAGTAACATACACAAAGGAAAGGTAATGCAGAAGTGTCATGTTGTTTTGCTTCCATTGTTTAATTCGTTGAAATATGTTTGAGTGAACGGAGTAGAGCCATAAACAGGCAGTTTCAATCATTCATAAAATACATAATTGTTGAAGGATTTTTGTGATATTGCTCAAAAACCCATTACAACAATACAAGTGATGTACATTACCTCAGACCATTGAACAAAAAATATGAAATATGAACCTTACTTACCGTCAGAGAAGAGTATTGCCCATCATATTTTACAAAGACTTAGTTCATAAAACCCCATGGCCAACTCTCAGAGAACGTCTTCAGCTAGTCTTGGGGAAGCTAGCAGCAGCAGACACAGGGACGAAGCCACACATTTGCTTGCGGTCTCAACATTGCAAGCTGACATATTGAATGAAATAACGGCCAGTTACCCCTTATGCAAAAACTTTGCAATATAGCAAATATACAGTTAAGACTGTACAACGTGAATCCTGCATAACCAGCATATCCTTCGTCAAATCCGTTTTGGTTATCCGTTTAATCCAACAATTTTGTAAGGGAATTTTGCGGCAATGAAGTTGATAAAATCCCACAGGTTAGAGATGGGCGGAGTAATATGTTTTTTGAAACCGTGTGTCCTTTGCAAAGCATATTCAGGGCCACCGACCTGTCATTGGTTAGGGCAGATCATACATCTGCCCAGATAGCATCCATAGCGACGCGCTTATGTTATGATATTATGCTAAGTAGGCTACAATGCTAATTTTGTAGAATGCGATCGGAGCGAGGGGGCCGGGCTTAGCTGAGGCAGCGAGACATCTGCCCTGGCCAGTGGCCATAGACCTAACGTTAAACAGCCATACTGGATGTAAACTTCTCAGCAAAAACATAAAACCCGTTTCCAATAGCAAAGATCGTCACAAACCACAACATGATGTAATAAGATGTAGGCCTAATAAGATTCCCAGTGTGATAGAGGTTGCAATACATATTTTATCTACAATTTCTGGATGGATCTACTTTTCTGAGAGGAAGAATCTTTGGAGGGGCAGTGTCCATCTGCCCTTAATGAACCGGCTGCGCCTGACTGAGACCTTAATTTAGGGTTTTCACACATGGCCCCATATTGACAGCAAAAGGACTCAGTTCTTGTTCACATTGTGAGTGTATTACAAAAAGAACTGGATGATTTTTCTGGTCCTGGTAAGCTTTTATGGTGTGTCACTGGAAGGGAGGAGAAGATTTTGGATATTTTAACAGGTGCCACCAGGTATGCAGCTGAAAATCCCCACAAGAGTCACAGATGTAATATTTTGGATTGGATCTCGAATTCTTGAGGCTCAAACGGGAGAATGTTATTATTTACTGTACGGTCTCAGTCAAAATGAATGAAAACTTCAGTGCAGAAGACTGCAGTGCTCCCATGGAAGAGGGAAAAAAACACTTCACTTCACTGTAGTGGGATTTTCACGGATCCATTGCAACGAATTTGAAGTTTGCTGTTTGTCTTCTATTTCATACTTTGCCCTTGAATGACTTATCAGCCACTGTACTTTTTTATGACTGTGTGTGTGGGCAATAGCTTTCAGCAATAAAATGATACAATCAAACTGTCAACAGTCTTGACAAACAAGATGATTCTTGCTTGGAAATTTACAACCTTTCAAGATGAATTGTCCCTGAACATAAAGCCAGTGTTGAATCTTGCCAAAAACTAATACTGTCCTGTCATTCACTATTTCCGGATTCACTAGTCAATGTGAGTTTTTGTTTGCCTCAAAAAGCTCTATACGCAGGCCTACATATTTTTTCCACCTTGTCCTGAGAGCCCATACACTTTCTTTTGGATAAACTTTTTCTTTCTGCTGGGCATGGTGTTTTCCCACCATTTATTTAGACTGACTGAGCCCAAAGCGAGCCTTCTGCACTAGCTGACCAGGTCATTTCTCAACTAAATGCCAATACTGCTTGTTGATTTTGCCTCTAGATAGATAGATAGATAGATAGATAGATATGTATAGTAGATATGTCATATGTATAGTAGAATAGTAACATACATTTCTAATTTGGTGCCTTCTTGGCCAAGAAAAGGCAGAAAATGACGTTTTAGTGCTTGTGGATTTGTGACAACAATCCCCATAATGCACTGCAATGCTCAAGTTCCACAGGCCACACCCAGGTATTTGGGACTCTATGCATCATCCCTCCCTCAGCTTGCAGGCAGTGTTGCCAGATTGGGCTGTTTCCCGCCCAATTGGGCTGCTTAGGATGGTCGTGTGCGGGTAAAAATGGCATTTAGCAGAAAAACCCGCCCAATTTTAGCCATAGAAATCAATAGAATTGGGCGGGATTTTGAGCCTCTAGGCTGGTTTTGAGCATTTTTTGGGCTGGACATCATCAGCCTCATCTGGCAACCCTGCTTGCAGGTGCATCACAGTGGGACAGACATCACTGGAAAGGAGAAGCTGGAGCACACTGCAGCTTAGTTTTCAAGACTTTATTTTGTGCACACACGCGACCAACGTTGCTGTGTTGCTACACCTTCTTCAGAGTCAAATGATAGCAAGAGAGAGACACACATTTCAAGACTTGACATTCACAGGTGATCCTACTTGGTTTGGCTAAATTGGTCTGATCTCATTGCAGGTAATTGACCCCACCCCCCAACACCAGGACAAGATTGTAGACAATTAGACAGCTTGCCAACTTCCCAAAACAAAATAAAAAAGTGAAAAAAACAATACACAAAGAACATTGTCAATAAAACCACAGCTACAATTATTAGAAGACCACAGCCGCGATGCTGGAACAATTTGTTACAGAGAGCAAGACATATTGTGTTCCTCATTTATGCCCTGAGGCTCCACTTAATTTAGAGTATGAATCCAAAATGCCTTTCCACAAAGCCTCTCTGTCTAATTGTCTGCAATCTTGTCCTGGTGTTGGGGGGTGGGGTCAATTACCTGCAATGAGATGAGACCAATTTAGCCAAACCAAGTGGGATCACCTGTGAATGTCAAGTCCTGAAATGTGTGTCTCTCTCTTGCTATCATTTGACTCTGAAGAAGGTGTAGCAACACCGAAACGTTGGTCGGGTGTGTGCACAAAATAAAGTCTTGAAAACTAAGCTGCAGTGTGCTCCAGCTTCTCCTTTCCAGCTATGCCAGTGACTTACTGGCAGTGTTGCCAGATGAGGCTGATGAATTCTATCGATGTCGATGGGAAAGATAGGGCGAGTTTTCCTGTAAAATGCCATTTTTACCCGCAGACGGCCATCCCAAGCAGCCCAATTGGGTGGGAAACAGCCCAATCTGGCAACACTGCTTACTGGAGCCTCAATGCCACAGACATCATATATGAAGACTAGATACGTCATCGCGTATTTCAAGCACGTCCGCACAGGTCGGCCATATTAGAGCAGCCTAAACTCTCCACAGACCCTCCGTTACAGCTGAAGTAAAGTGAAGAGTTGAAACGTTGGGATAATTAAAAATGTATTCTGTTGCTTCGCTGAAATATTGACACGTGTTTATAAATGGTAGGGCTCCTTAAAACTTAAGTATAGACTGGGGTAAAACGCCCAGGAGAGTAATAGGCCTATGCTTCCCACTTAACCTATTTGTCCAAAAAATTTGATAGACCTACAGCTAATACACATTTTAATCATTGCTGTGCATTACGTTAACGGCATGGATATATTCATTGCATCAAATTATAGACGACAGAAATGACAAACTGGAAGAGAGATGTAGCCTACAGCGCAACAAGTTAATTCTATCTGGATGGCTTTAGCGTCACGACTCATTTTGAACACAAGGTGGAGCTGTCGAAACCAAAGTAGAATGTAGACTAAAGTGAACGTTTATTTGTTATTTTACTGAAAATATAAAAGATTACTTTGTGCATTTGTTTATGGGGTCTATTTAATTACCTGAATAAGCATACTGAATTATATTATGATTTTAGACCTATGAACATTATAATACAATGTAATATAATATAATATAATGTGGATATGCATCACTATGCAGTATCAACACATACTTTCGTTTGGAATTTGTTATACTGTGTAAAAAACCAACCCTTTCGAAAATCGAAATAAATTTGAGGGAATTATGGCCATCTGAAGAGTATACAACACCAAAAACTCACTGCAACTGGTTGAGCCAGCAGGCTGCTCTAACATGGCCGCCATGCGCGGACGTTCGGCTTGCATGACGGGAACGCGGACGACGCATCTAGTCTTCCTATATGATGTCTGTGCTCAATGCCAGTGATTTCAAAAGCACTGGGACACTGATCTGTGATAGGTCTGTTAGAGCATTAGGTCCAACCCCCTATGGGCGGGGTTGAAAAGGTGGGAAAAAGGCTTGTAGTCTCAACAGAAATCCACCTCTCTTACACTTCCTATAGGCGAGTACATCTATGCAAAAAAAAGACCTAACCCCAAACAAATTGATACAAAAGGTTTTTCAACTGATTTTGTTACCTCTAAGTGTCCTTAATAACATACTAAAAATCTAGGAAAATCTGACTTAAGGAAAGGTGTCATTTTCAAGATCAAAGTTTTTAAAAATAAAGGTTACTACATGATAATTACATTGGCATGAACTAACATGTTTTCAGGATCTGTTTGTTTGGAGTGCTGTTTGGGTGGATAAAGACACTACTGCTATCATAATATCCATGTGCTGTTTGTCAGGGCACATCATCAGTGATGAATCATGGTGTCACTAGGTATTTTGGGTCTTTCAGCAGCTGAACTGAATAGACAGGAGCCACTACATGTGTAAGTAGAGGGCAAGGTGAAACGGTTGGTACTGGAGACAGACAATGTCCTGATAGGACATAGGGATTTAGCATAGCTTTCAGGTAAGCCAGAGTAGGGCCTGTTGTAGCGTCATAGGCAAGGGTCAGGGCCTTGTATTCAATTAGGGCATGAGAAAGAGGACATGACTGGGAAACTGAGGCTATGTGGTCAGAGAATGATAGATGGTCATCAACAATGACACCTAGATTTCTTGTGGCCTTATTTGAGGCAACAGTAGCAGAATCCATATTGAGCTCGATAGCATGGCAACCTAAATCTTTGGCTGGGATCACCAGCAGTGCATTTGGGCGAGGCTCAACTGAAGGTTGCATTCCTTCATACTTGTGGATAGTTCAGAGAGGCAAGCGGAAATGTGTGTGACCGTGGAGTCATCTGTCACAAAGTAACTGTGCTTCATCGGTGTAACAGTAGTATGAGAAGCTGTGAGAACAGATAACATGGCCCAGTGATGTGGTGTACATGGCAAATAGGAGTCCCAGCACCAGCCCTTAGGACACCTCTGTGGAGAGGCTATGATTTGAGGACAGCTGACCTTGCCCTTGATACATGCTAACAATGATACCACCAGACTCAAAGAATGTCTGGAAGAACTTGAGACACATAAAACTCAATTATTTATCTAAGAGAGATGTCAAATAATCATGTTTTGAAAAAAAAAATGCTAGCTGGTGTGTCTGCACAAAGATTTTTAGATTTACTACAAAACAAAAAGAGATGTCCATAATCTCTTCTGAAGATATCTTCTGGCTTACTAGAAACAAAATAAAAGAGTAATTTTGAGCTTGGCTTTTTCAGATTTTGAGGTTTTGCATTTTGAAATTTAATGCATATTTAATTAGATATAGTCCAATTACCATATTAAAACATAACATTTCAGAAAACTTGTAATACATTTTTTTCTCACAAATATGTGAGTAATCACCGGATTAAGTTTCATGGTGATATCGGCAAGCTAAATTTTTTGGCCTATTCACCTGGAGTGTCTCTTGACCCTTATAATAAGCCTATATATATATGGCAGCCATGTTGAAAAAAACTCATTTCCCAAAGTCAGATTTTACTAGATTTTTAGTATGTCATTTAGCAGGTCCAATAGTAATAGAATCCATAAAAAAACCTTTTGTATAAATTTTTTTGGGGTTAAACCCTAAATGTACTCGCCTACATATGTCGATGATACAAAATGACCATTTTTACATCATTGACATAGGAAGTGTTAAGAGATGAATGTGGATTTCTCCAATCTCAGGGGGAATTGAGAGATTTTAGAAAGACCATTCAAAAGTATGACTGGGTGTCTATCAATGGAAAGCCTAATGCAAAATGGGTGGAGTGTCCCTTTAATTTTGTTTTTCATTATAACATTTTTAATTGCACACAGTAGAACAGCAGATGTGAGTCATGGCAGCTGACTTCTTCCTCTGAGCATCCTGGTGGAGACTGTTGTTCATCTGCACCTGTAAGGCTCCAATGCAGTCCCATTATCTCAGGACATCTGTTCCCGGGGACTCCAAACGTCACAGTAACTGCCTCACGGCGTACCCGAGCCCGATATGATAGGACAGGCTGCAGACGGCCAGCCTGGGGACCTTAGGCCACCTCACACCTGTCTGCTGACCTACACAGGGCACACTCAATTACTAGGTCACAGACAGAGGATGTATCTGGGTCCCTGTTTCTCATTGGGCATGTAGATGTCACAGCCAAGTTTGTTTCCCCATTAGGGTTTCCAGTGTGACTGTGGCCCGATTCGAAACAGGGAAGGCAGCTGTCCTTCCAGTGAGCTAACTGGACATCGAGTCATGAAGTGTGGATCGAAACGAAAAATTGCTTTATTTCCTCTCTCGGCAGTTGACTGCATTTGTGGGCGTAACGAGGATATTTCGAGGATACATCAGATGCTGACTTTGCTGCCTTGGTACCCAACATGCTGTGCGCCACCTCCCTCTCAACCGGAAACCTGAAAAACAAACATGGCTACTACCCAAGCTACTACCTTATCATACTCTTTATTCTGACACTTATGTATGTAGATATTGAAAATCGAATGCATAAATCAACATTGTAGTATCTAAATATGCTGTCGCTAGATCTATTTATAGCCTATTTTACGATTCCGCCGTCTGACGATCATTCACCGTTCAAATAGCATGCGTAAGATAAGCGCTAACGTGATGAACGTAACTCCCGCCATAGAATCGCAAGAATCGCCGTAACATCAAATGCGCAAGGCGGCGCACTCGTTAGTGCCGTTCGTAACGGCTGCCTCATCAGCTAACTTGACCTATCTGATCAGTGACCTGTTTATGTAGGAGGAGAGTCATCGAGTCACTGCCTCCCGTTTCGAATTCAGCCTGTATGCATGTTGTGGAGCCATGAATTGAGTGAGAGTGACAGCCAATCAAAAACGGCCTAAAAGTCGCCAAGCAGGAAGTGAGGTCATATGTTGGGAACCCCTTGTCAAAATCTTCTGAAAATCCTCACACATGGGTTGCATTCCAATATGCGACCTTGCCTCCTCCACTTGTGCTTGTGTCCTCGTACCAGGAAGTAATATGTCATGATGACATCATTGACAGCAGCATTATATTTCAATATCTTGCAAAAGCTGAAGTGTAAACTCTTTTTCTCATTTACAATTGGGATGGTGAATGACAAACAGTCCCTCAAAAGTTGTTGTGGCTAGGCTGACAGCTGGGTGGGAAACTTTATTGTTTTCCCCACGGAGGAGGGCCCAGGAAGCGGGACGAGGAGACAAGCACAAGTGGAGGAGACAAGGCTGCATATTGTAATGCACTCATGTTCTTGTCTATGTCATGGCCTACCGCAATTACAGGTCTCTAGCTTAAACTCTCTAGCGCCACCAACTGGTCAAAGTTTTAGCTACATTTTTGCCTGTAACTTTTGAACCGTACGTTCAATTTGAAATCTGGTGGTACCGTTGGAGTCCTTGGACCAAGACAAATCCAACGCACTATATGAAGTCATATCAAAAAATGAAAAAAAAAACAGTTTTTTCTTGCAGGTTTTCTGCTTGGCCCCGAATTGCTGCTTGCAGCTATATTTGCTTTTTGAAACTGTACTCCCTATTCCCAAATCTGTTCCTTTTATGAATATGCAAAATAATAAACTGTAAAATTCAAATACATGTATCTCGCTTACATGAAATACAAATACGAAAAGTGCCCGCACCAACTTTGATGTTGTATAACTCCTGAATGACTTAAACTATGACTACAAACTTGGTGACTTTTCCTAAAATTAAGTTGGCTACAATGTGATACCAAAAGATTAGGTTTATAATTTTTGTTGTTGCCATGGTAACGGTTTTCTGACCAAAAATCACTGATCCAAACCATCTATGTACCCTCCTTATTGCATACTACTTATGGTATAGTTATTCCATTACATTAGCATAACTTTACCAAATGTAATATTAGCTTAATTAATTAGCATTCATTTATGCTAATTTGATGACATCATCGCATGTAAAATCAAATAGCTACTTTTATCTTTACCAATGCCAATTTCACTTCAATTTTATGTCTTCTTTTTATTTCTCATTGCTTGTTTGTCTTATGTAGATCATGCCCTGCAAATTTGGTAATAATGTATCCTGTTGTTGAGGGCTGACTTCTTGCAGCAATGTTGTAAGAAGCTGAAGCCGCTTTGCCATATCTACGACGTGATTTTGTGACGTAATTGTCCATTTTTTTTTACATTTTCATCAGCATCAAAAACCCTTGTGAACACTTGAAGTGGTTTGATGCACATATTAACTTGAATTGGTGTGCATTACCCAAGTTAGATGGAAAATACTTTACGGCGACTTTTTGGGCAATAAAATCAGGAAATTACAAAGTTTGTATGTCATAATGAAGTCATAATACCCAATAATGACACCAAACTGATGTCAATCATAGATTCTTGGCTGAAGATCATATCCTCCAAGTTTGGTGGTCATACGCCATTTGGTTCCTAACTTATGAGGTGGGGGTCAAAAGAGCCCCCCTCTACTCAGATACAGTGATACCCCGACAGCCCAGATACCCTCCGCCCCACTAAAACAACTTTGTGTTGATTGTGTTGACTACACATACAATGCAATACAACACAACAATTTTCAGTTTATTTTTTCCAAAACTTCTCTCAGGCTCAGGTGGATACCATAATCCACAAGGACAGTTATTGCACAGTTGTGAAGAAAAGAAAAAAATGTAATAATAAAAATATAATAATAAATAAAATACAAGAAATCAATAGAAATAATAATTTAAAAAAACAGAGGGGAGAAAACAAAGACAGGACAGGCAATCATGTTATGTGACTCCAATCCCCCAGTCCTCCACTTCAGGGGAAAGTCAGACTACCTTGATGTGAGTCCATAAGTCATGAAGAAGAAAGCTGCCAGACCGCTGAGCAATGGCTTTTTGTCACCACTGAGTTACCGGACACCTGAACTAGGAGGAGGAGGAGGAGGAGGGTGCTGTACAGTACCATACAATGGCAGCTCAAATCTGGGGCAGCAAGGGCTGCCTTGGTTTACTGTGATTTTTCATTCAAATGTACTGTATGTAAGGTAAGTGTCAGTATTTTAGGAATGTTCTACACACAAGTAATATGCTCGCAAAAAAATATTGTATAGTATGTATCCATGTATTGTAAAAAAAAATAAAAAATACAGCATAGGCCAATATCTATGCATGCCCAACATTTAAAAGAAAACAAAAAAACATATCTGGGCTTTTGCCTATATCTGTGTGATAGGACAGAAAGCGAATGGGAGAGACCATTTTAACCATTTCTCAAATAACTTTCACAAGTAGGCTACAGTATGTATCCATGTATTGTTTTGTTTTTTTTTAAATCCTTAATCCTGTTAGGCTGTTTTTTATATATCTTGCACTGATAATCCATGTGACAGATTTTATATCCTGTGCTGCCAAATATCTTTACATTTCCAAAAAGGGTCAGAGATGTCTAAAAGATAACCATGCGAAGGGCTTAAATTGTTGGCTAATGTACATGTCTACTCTCTATTGTGGTTTACCAGATCTGTATACCAAGAACAAATAGGCTACTATTGTTCTAATTTGATTTGTACAGAAGACGTTTTTTGATCGAAAAAAGGTTGGACTACAAATAAATCAATCACACAAATCAATAAACCAACAGCTTTGGCCCTAACCTGAATGTTCGTACGGCATCACAGTGTGACATGAAACACACCTAAGCAGCAATGCTGAATCAAAATAACGATCTCACTACGTGAAGTGTTATAGTCATCTGTTCTGCTCTATGGTGACATAGCATGAACATGGATAAACTACTACATGATCGATACAATCCTCCTCCCCCTTCCATCCAAAGGAGGTGTTGCCTGGACACAAACATACACGCACTCACACACACACACATACGCACGCATGTACACACGCACACGCACGCACGCACACGCACACGCACACACACGCACACACACCCACACACACAATGGAGGGGGTGCCTATTATTTCCTCCAGTAGCCGGGAACTGACTCATTAATAAAGCTGGCAAATGATAATGGCTGTGGTATTGATCCACCATGGCTAGCGCTATTTGACAGTTAATCGCCTCTATGCTTTGTCTCGGACGTCTGAAACGGCAGCCCTTGTAATCATTTACTCAATACTGCAGCCAGCACAGCCTGTTGATGAAGCCTACTCTGAAACCGGAAACACACATGCATGTACACATGCACGCACACACACACACACACACACCAACGCACACACACACACACACACACACACACACACACACACACACACACACACACACACACACACACACACACACACACACACACACACACACACACACACACACACACACAGAGAGAGTACTGTATATGTACACAAAATAGTTGAATGAAGGAAGCAAAGGACAACACTTGAGATTTTGCTTTGTTTATTTGACAACAAACGTTTCAGGCAGAGCCCTTCTTTTCAGCCACCTTTGTCAGCATTAAGAATGACAATTTCATTGTTGTTCATCAAATCCATCCGCGTTTTTTTCTCTGATTGCAGGACAGAGATTAGGATAAGCTGTGTCCAAAAAGCCTGCACATTTTTTATCATGAATTCCCAACGGCAATTTTCTGTGTCATAATTGCATTCACTGCTATGCTATGATAAGAGGCAACACTTTTAAGCATACATCAGCGGATGAAATGAAAAATCTGAGGAGTGCTGTTCTTCACTTCCTTCATTCATCTATGTTTTATGTGGGATTCATCACCAAGTTAAAAATATGACAAGCATTTTAGTGTCTCTCCTCCAAATTACACCATAGGCCATGTCAGTCTCACGGACATGAGTAATGTGAAATACTGAATTTACCTCATTTACCTCACTCTATCAGTGTTTGTTGTGTTTGTGCATACATATTACAAAAAGTCTCTAAATTGGCAACACTGACTTATCAACACACTGCAAAGAGTCAAGTGGAGGATATGCAGACAGAGGGAATTGTCTACCTTTCCACGTTTGATTTGCTTACACATACACCAATATGTGAAAGCACACACACTGACGGTAAGCAAAGGGAATGGGACTGTGAATTTTTAGAATTCTAATGTACAGTATGATAACCATTCAGTATGATCTTTTCACCTGTCCTATCCATACGAAGGCAAAGCAGAAATAACTGATATTTAGCCTAAATCTGTTTGATGCAGTGCATTAACCACACTGCACAATCTATCTAATAATTCAAGAAAGTTCTGTCTGTGTCTCTGTGACACGCATAACTCCCGCAGCACAGCACCAAAAGATCTTAAACTTGAAAGGTGACTTGGCAGTGGTATGTCGGGTTGCAGCGCCAAGTTTCACGCCAAGTTTCACGGACATTAAAATATGAACATTTTCATGATGTTAGTCAAACAAATTAATTGGCTTTTGCTGTTCTGCTCGATAACCTACTAGGGGTGGTACGGTTCACAAAATTCACGGTTCGGTTCATATCACGGTGTCAAGTTCACGGTTTACGGTTCTCTACGGTTCTTTTTTTTAGTTCATGATAAATGGTGCACTGGGAGTATTGAACAATATGTAGGCCTATACAACTGCAGTTATAAAGTGATGATGCGCAAGTTGAATTTGACCTTTTGCAGTCTGAGAACTGCCTCTTGTGCTAACCTGCGCTTGCACTTAAACTGTCGTCAGCTGATGTGCGCTGTCTGAGCGTTCCAAATGCCCTCTTTCAATTGGCTAATAGAATCGGACTTATCACTAAATGTCCTACATATGGTTTGTATAGTCTTATAATGTGAAAATGGTGTGATGTTAATTTTGTCATCCTGTGATTGGTCTCATACGCTAATGTTTTAATCAGAGAGACTGGATAAGATACTCTTAGAATCTCTGTTTTACATATTTTGCTGGGCAGTACATGAATTGCGGTTTGTCACGGATTGCACGGTTTGGTTCGGTATGTGTGTGAATTGTACGGTTTCGGTTTTCGGTGCGGTTTGTGCCATCCCTATAACCTACACATAAAGCCAATATTCATTTTTTTAAGTCAGCTGCGTCACAAACCTACAAAAACCTGACCTGCCACACAAGAACTCCATGTGTTTAAAACTGATGTCATTCGTTAATCTCTTCTAAACCGGCTCTCTACCTCTAGCTCCATTCTACACAGTCTACCCGCCAGGTTCAAGTTCAAATGCACTAAACGAGGTGCATCTTTCCAACAAGGGGCGTTTTAAAATGAGAGAGTCACAATCAGAAAGCAATAGCCTACCTAGGGCCGCAAACGGCATTGACTGCGGATTTAGAATCAGTCGCGAGTAGGGCTGGCCAAAACACAATTCCTATGTCATCAAGTCTAACGCGAGTTCCTTTCGAGATTTTTTCCTTTCGAGTCTAATGCCTCTGAAATTTAGCCCAAGCGATGAAGATGCACGCATGACCCCACGCGCGCGAGACAGAGACAGAGACAGACAGACAGACAGACAGACAGACAGACAGACAGACAGACAGAGACAGCCGGGTTGTGCCTTCAAAATGTGGAAATACAAATAGGCCTATGAATTCACCTCAGATTCCACTGAAACATATTGGTGCCTAATGGTTAGTCAAGAGATTTGCAACAATTATTTGATGGAGGTCTATGAGACAAAAATCTATCTATCTACGGTATATACTGTATCTATCTATCTGGTAGAATATTATAGCTTACATGAAAAGCTTATGGTTATGCAACATGCCTTCATGTCTTTTAAGGAGCACATTAGGACAGCGCAGGGAAGCCCCCAGTTTTTGTACATAGGCCTAAATTACAAAACACAACACGGGCAAATAGGCCCAACGGGCTCTGCACTAGTAAATGCATGAATTGCATAATAAATATCTTTCGTCAAACAAAAAACCCCAAATTAAACGCTAATAATTCCGGCACAGAGTATGGATGCGTGCCGGAAGTATGCATCTTCTGAGTATTGTTTACGTAATGAAAGGCAAATGGCTGTGGTGGTTTGTTTGGCTTTTTCCCCTCTGGAGCAACCTGTTGCTCTATAGTGACCTGCTAAGCTCTCCTGCAGTTGTGTGAGCTGAGCTACAGTAAGCTGGACTCTCTCTGCGGAGCTCCCTACCTGCTGGCAGAATCATTTGCATAATGAAAGGGAAATGCCCGCACCACTTTGCTTTGTTTTTGGCCTCTCTGTGTAGGGCTTTCCACCTGTTCCATGCCTCTTCTGATACAGTAGTATTGGTAAAATGAGAGGGAAATGGCCATGGCATTCTGTATTGTTTTGTTTTGTGTTTTCCCCCTCTGTGTATGACGGAGGGTGTTTTTAATATAACCTGGAAAGGTATCCTGCAGTTCTGGAGGCTGAGTTGGTCTCTCTCTCTTTCTCTCTCTCTCTCTACTTGCGACTCTGGGCTTTTAGGTTGCAGCTCCAGTCTGGCTTATGAATTATGCAGGGCGCTACTAGCAACAGAGGCAGAGGTAACAGGGTTAGAGGAAACTAACTCACACACACACACACGCACGCACACACAAGCAGAGGTATAAAATCGCCCAGCATTCCCTGCAGGGCTCTCCCAGGCCCGTGTGATCAGACTCGGCTATCATTTGTGAAAAATGAAGCCTGACCGGAACATACAGTACACTGTATCAGCATGTGCATCACAGGTGTGTCGCAGAGAGCGATTTCTACTGGGTTTTATTTATTTCCCTCTTTTTGGAGGAGGAGGCCTCATATAGAGGGGGGGGGAGTGTGTATGTGTTGAAGTGAGTGCATGTGAAATGTGGATTCTCTCTCTCCCTTTCTCTCTCTCTCTCTCTCTCTCTCTCTCTCTCTCTCTCCCTCTCTCTCCCTTTCTCTCTCTCTCTCTGTTTCTGTGGAGGTACGTGTATGTTAGTCTGTCTGAACATGTGTATGTGCACACATGCATTCATGCACATGTATTCTGGAAGGATTCCTGTTTTGGAAGGATATGGTTTTCAGCTGTAGACTGTGTCTAAAATCCTCCCCTAGTGTAAGAATTGCAGTGTTTTGCTTCCAAGCCGCTAACCATCATTTTCTCATAGCAGTCTGCTGCAGAGCAGTTTATAGGGTGCTAAAGTCCCACATCCTGTCATTATGTCCCCAATACCCAGAATGCCCCTCTAATCATCCCTCTTATGCCCTGAATGGACACCAGCTCATTTGGAAAGCTCAGCCTGCAATGATAGCAAGAAGTAGTGTGCCATCATAACACAGAGACAGATCTGCAGAATGATATCATCCCACAGCCTAGAGCTACGTTACTGCAAAGAAAAGCCCGTATCTGTAGCCAAAAGGCTAGGCAATGCTAATCACATGCAAATGTCCACCATTATTTGGAGTGACCTGAAGCCATGAAGCCATAGCACTCCTGTGGCTCTCTCAGAGTTAAATATATATATATATATATAAAGATATATATATTGTGTTCACAGCCATTAGAGACCACATGTCAATCTAAAACCTCATCTGTGTGTGTGTGTGTGTGTGTGTTTGTGTGTGTGTGTGTGTGTGTGTGTGTGTGTGTGTGTGTGTGTGTGTGTGTGTGTGTGTGTGTGTGTGTGTGTGTGTGTCTGTCCAGAGCCTCATCTCACATCACCATCGCTGTGGGTCCTATCTGTGGCCATGATGCAGATTGCTTTGCAGCTATCCAAACCTGTCAACATGGCCCAGTAAATTGCAACCTCACACAAGAAATAGCCACTAAAAGCTTCCTCCCCCAACCCTCGTTTTTTCCAATGATGCCTTGGAGTAAGAAATATATGTTTTTTTTAAGGGAGTGAATGGAAGGAGGTATATGTTTGCCAGTAGCAAGCTGGCGAGGAAAAAATGTCCAAGCAATCTCAACTGTTTGGCATTGGAAGAGTGAATCCATGAGCTAGCTATGCAGTCATTCATTGGTTGACTTTGAAAACGAGTCATCTTTGGTATATGTAGACAGCAAACAGTATGACTACAACAGCCACCGCTGTTTCATGTCAGAGTTGTCACCACAAAATCAATATTAGGAGCAGATTAAGTGGAAAATAACATTATAATTTCACCAACTGCTTTTTCGATATCGATCCCTTAGTGTTGTTTGTTGTTCCCTAATGACTTCAGTTCATGCCAGTAACCATCATATCATAGGCATGTCACATGAGCAAGGGCCTCTAACAGTAAATTGACTGGCTTTTACAACAATATAGTAGCCTACTTTTGAAAGTATTGGTTGCCTGCAATTGTCAATGGAAATGGCGCATTGCTTTTTCTTGACAAGTTTATAATCTGGGTGATTTTGCTTTGCAGCAAATTCCCAGATCTTTTTTTTACTGCTTCACTAAATGACATGCTTGGCTCCAGTGGTTACTCTTCCCATCAGTGATTCATTTTGGGCAATTACACCCAGACCCCTGTGAAGGGAGACCCCTAAAAACACCTTAAAATAAACAGACAACCCTACATTTAAATGCATGTGCAATTGCTGATGCGTATCAATCAAGTGGCTGTAATAGCCTGTTTTTTAATGTATTTCCTTTCTTAATTTGTAATCATAGTGTGTTGCGGAGCAATGTGAGGTCAACACACATGCATGTGAAGTAAACTGTCCCTCTTCTTTATGTAAAACTTGAGTGAGGAGGCCGTCTCTATAAACTCCCAGGCACATTAATACATCCCACCAAATGCTCAATCCCACATGTACTATCCATTTCACATCTCAGCTCTACTGGTCCCACTTGTTCAACACACTCACAATCTATCTTTGTAGTTGAAAGTCCAGAACTGCAACCGCACAGTCTCAATTCAATTACTGTATTGTGCTGGGAAACAATACAAGTCGATACACATATGCTAAATGATGAAGGAGTTGGCATTACACATAAAACATCACACAGACTACCAACACTGATCACATACAATGCACACTGAAATCCCATTCAAATCCTATTGACTGTTCAATAAAAAATCTCCACAAGCTGTAAGTAACTCTCTTACTCAGTTTCTCTAATGGCGACCCAGGTTATACTGCCTAAATTGCTGTCTTCTTTGGGCTTACTTATACATTTCATTTGTGTTCTCATCATTATAATATGTTTAGTAAGTGAGTGATGTGTGTGTGTTGATGTTGTATTTATGCTCTCAACTGCTTAGAGCAGTCTGCTTTCATTATTTCTTCTTTTTTATTGAATATTTATTTACACAGCGAGTATTTACAAGTAATATTTTACCCTTTCACATTGGCCTTAGGCATGTTAATCTGTATGAATGAGCAGGTAGGTGTTCTGTCTGGTTTCAGTGGATAAATCACCAATATAATTGCCTCTGTGCGGTCTGCTGTGTGAAACACTATCTCAACAAACCTGCCTCGCCTATGGGCTTTATCATGGGCCATATTGCCTATATTGGCTATTGCTTCTGACAGTGTTAAGGCATAGAGAAATACAATTGGTGGTGGCTACCAGATGCATTCTACAAGGTGATCTTGTTTGCATCCAGCAACTGAATTATAATATCCAGATGGGTATAAATAAAATGGGCAGTGTTGGGTCAACTCTTGCTCATTTCTCGCTCTCACTAAGAGCTACTGTGCAGTCCTAGTAGGCCTATGTGAACAAACACACATACAAGTTACTCCAACAGCTTGTTTCTTTTGCTCCTTACAGGCTAATTTGTTACATGGGTGGTTGACGTTTAAGGGCGTAACGCAAAAAAAAAAAAAGTTTTTCAAATTCCTGAAAAAAATGATGGATAAAAATTGGAAAAAAAATAGAAAAAAATAAAGCACTTAGTGGTCTGTGGAATTTCACCTTATTTTTGCCATTTTTGGGAAAATGTGTCCCGCATCAACACATTGCATAGGCATGTCACACCGCAGGAAAATGGAGTCACACCACAGGGAATTCACTGCATTATGGCCATTTTAATCCTTTTGTATACATGACTGACATCTGAGCTCATGCTAACTTGATCATGATATTGTGTTTAATCTTAATATGTGTTGTCATTCATAAAAAACTTTTTTTCCTTCTATACGACCAGTCACACCACAGGACACCGTAAAATGAACCTAAGCATTGCGTGACAGAAAGATTGCAATATGAAGACATATTAAGTAAGCGTTAACGTTCGGCGAGAAGGTCGCTACCGTGGAATAGCAGCACGACAGAGAGAATCTTTAGACCCCGACGCGGAGCGGAGGGGTCTTGTTCTCTCTGAAGTGCTGCTATTCCACAAAGCGACCGACTCGCCGAAAGTTAACCCGCTTATTATATGGATATACTTAAATGATTCACACATGGCGGGGACATTTCTTTAGGCCTATTTAATGTTAAGATTGTTGCTGCGCAAAACAAAACAGTGCCGTTGTGGAACACCGCTAGACAACAGCTAGGTAGCCAGGACAACAGGTGTTGTCTATCACAGCAGCTGATTAGAGTCTTGTTGAAAAGTCGCTTTAGCAGTGAAAAGTCTTGTTGCCATTGACAGCGGTCTGTTATAGACCAACCCGTCCGTTATGTAAGGGTTAACGTTCGGCGAGAAGGTCGCTACCGTGGAATAGCAGCACGACAGAGAGAATCTTTAGACCCCGACGCGGAGCGGAGGGGTCTTGTTCTCTCTGAAGTGCTGCTATTCCACAAAGCGACCGACTCGCCGAAAGTTAACCCGCTTATTATATGGATATACTTAAATGATTCACACATGGCGGGGACATTTCTTTAGACCTATTTAATGTTAAGATTGTTGCTGCGCAAAACAAAACAGTGCCGTTGTGGAACACCGCTAGGCAACAGCTAGGTAGTCAGGACAACAGGTGTTGTCTATCACAGCAGCTGATTAGAGTGACAAAAGACCGGACCCCCTGCGGAGTGATATGAAACATTCGCTTTAGCCACTGACTTGTATACAAGCCAGTGGCTTTAGCAGTGAACGTATTGTTGCCATTGACAGCGGTAGCCAAGACAACGGGTGCTGTCTATCACAGCAGCTGATTAGAGTCTCGTTGAAAAGTCGCTTTAGCAGTGAAAAGTCTTGTTGCCATTGACAGCGGTCTGTTATAGAACAACCCGTCCGTTATCGAAAAATAACAGACGTCCGAACGTTGGGGAGCCCCGTTGAAATGAATGGAGCATTCGACAGATGACGTCACAACCATATAATAACGAAAAATAACAGACGTGCGAACGTTGGGGAGCCCCGTTGAAATGAATGGAGCATTCGACCGATGACGTCATACCATATAATAATAGGTTAATAGTCACCTTAAACTTCCACAGCACTCTCCAATAACTGAGGTACTGACTGGTTAGGAGACAGACTTTCAGACCCTTGTAGTTGGCCTTGCAGCTGCCCATTCACAAACATTGACATACATGTCACCCCACAGGACGCAATTTGTGTTACGAAATTGAACTTGTAGTTAATATTACTGTCTTGAGTTTTTTTCACATTCACATATCTTAATATAAAGTTACTATTTATTTAATCATGCCAAATGCTTCATATATTATTCAAAATGTTGTTGGTTAATTTATATATATGTTATATTCCAGGTTTCATTAATGTTACAGTCACACCGCAGGATATTTGACATATAAACCTTTACATAAATCTTAACAAAAATGTTTCTTCTCATCTAAGACTAATTATAAGCATAATGTACCACATCTTCTTTCATTGACATTTGTTTTTTAAAGGAAAAATAACAGTTTTGTAGGTTTTTAACCAATGTTACGAAAAAACAAGGCGTCACGTCTCCCACCCACATATTAACAATAGGCAGAGCTTTACTCATGTTAGTGTGCTGCTATGGCCGTGAAGGAACTGGCACAGAATAACCCGTTCAGTGCCTAGTTGATAATTTCATTGTTACTGAAATGACTCACTTATATACACTGGACAGGCAAGAGACAATCAAGGGGATGCTGAGTCAGAACGCAGAAGTGGACAAATGCACAAAACATGCATAGGAGAAATAGTTTTCGGGGGTGGGGGTGCTTGAACACAGGCACCTCCTTAGCTCTTCAAAGGACAGACTTTAAACCAACTATTCAACTAATGAATTGTATTTGATGGTCATTATAAAATCATCCTTTAATCAATCAATCCTTCAAAATATGAAATTCAACATGTGTAAAAAGGAACTGAAGAGGTGAATCCATGTACCGAAGAGGAATTCGACTGAGAGATAAGCACAGGCATGAGGTTATAGAGTGTAATTTTGAAGTTGAGAGCAATAAAACAATACGAACTAATATA
The DNA here is from genome assembly GCF_034702125.1 of Engraulis encrasicolus. NCBI lineage: Eukaryota > Metazoa > Chordata > Actinopteri > Clupeiformes > Engraulidae > Engraulis > Engraulis encrasicolus. The sequence continues at coordinate 55,356,748 of NC_085866.1, forward strand.
AAAATGACAAACAGCTGTAGCAAATCCATTACCAGTGACAGATCTCCATTATCCAGGTGTTTTTTAGTGTTTGCTTGAGGTAAATTATTGTTTTGTATTGATTCTCCAATTAACACAGGACAATACCCCACATAGGCCTACGGGTTCCAATTCTACAGGTGTACACCTCTGCATCGTTCATACGCAAATTAATTTCTATTACAGGAACAGAAAGAGTAATCAAGCCCTACACACAGGGCCAGTGCATGGAATTAGTTGGAGCCGCGGTATGAAATATGGTATTAATCAGCTGAGCCATCGGGGGAGCGTGTTAATATGCTTAACGTCCCATTTTCGATTAGCGAGGAGAATCAATCTGGGGAGTGCAGAATGGTCTGATGTGTCAATTAAGGTGGCCTTGCTATCCATTCATCACACGAATGCAATGTGGTCTGGGCATACCGAAACTACTGCTTTGTGTGGGTGTGTGTAGTTGGGTGGGTGTATGTGTGTATGTATGAGAAAATATGAGGGCTGCAATGAGTCGACTATAAGAATTCATTGATGCCAAATTTCACTGTTGACTAGTTGCCTCACAACTTCACGCATAGCTGGTACACTGTGCAGGAAATGGTCAAAAAAGGTACTGTAACTATGCTGCTCATTGGAACTTGGTTACCTATTGCCAAAGTGGATCTTTTCCTGAAAGTTTACTATGTATTAAACAAATATTTTCTAGTATGGACCAAGTACAGTCATTTTTGCAGCTAAAAATGGCTATTTCTGGAAATTCAAAACGGATGATGGAGAAGATCACCCTTTTTATGTATGAACAGTGCAATTTTTTCCAGTCACAATTAATACTTAGAATTTGATTCATGAAAAAAGTATTCATGAAAAAGGTAACATTAGTGAATGGGTAGCATGAATTATGGTAATAATAAATAAATAATACAATTTACTGAAACCTGAAATTTCCCAGCACATATGAATGTGTAGTTGCACTTCAAGTTACTACTTCTACTTCTGATAGAAAAAACACTTTTACTCGCTCCTTTTGGAAATCGGAGGGTCAAGTTAAACTCACATGCAAGGCTTAGTGGTGCGTCACCTCGCCTGGCTGTGTTTCCCAATTGACGTGAACAATGCAGAGCCACGACCGAATCACGAAAGCATGTCTGTGTTGCGTCACATCGAAAGAAGGCGTTGCTCACATGGGTTTATGTCGACCCATTTTTCTAAAACCATGTTGAGTAATTTTTTTCTGCTTGTTTTCAAAACAAGCAACGCCTGGTGGCCCGTACCCAGCTTAGCCTAGCTATCAGCTGGTTGCTGCTCTAAGATACACACAGAGAACAGAGCCAGTTTACATACAGCCTCCCCACTCTAGTTGACCCATGCCTGCAGTTCGCCTAGGGATCGCTGTCGAGAGAGCACAGCCCTGAATGGAGCATGCACGCCTATGTTGGCGACCCTATAGTGCAGTAGCACCCAGGGAAGTGGCGAGTCGATAGCCTTTAGAATCTCCCTGTAGAGCAGGAGGAGGGAGCCAATCAGAGACGGATATCCACGAGAAACCCGGAAGACCTTCTTGTTTGTCCACAAACCACCTTGCTAGGACCAACGCGTAACACATTCAATAACAATGGGGAACACAGCAGTATTGATGAAATAACAATGAGAGGACATATTTAATGATCTCCTAAAGTCCTATTGTTGTTTCAATGGGCCAACCCCCTGTTGTTTACAGTCGCATGCTGAGAGAGGGCATGCAACGCAACAGATTAGGGCTCTGCATTTTATCAATAAACCATTCACAAGAGAACTAATAGCTTATGTAACAAACTAAACATATTGTTATTAGTCTAGGGCATATTATCTTGCACACTGACACCCACCTAGATACTACAGTACCACTGACATCATTATAAGTACACCGGCATATAGGCCTACAGTACCTGAACGTAAACTGTTGAAGCTACAGTGTTTTGCAGTTTAGGATACTGGTTGATTTAACACAGGGTAATGTAGCATGTTGTGAAGGGAGGGATGGGGAAAGTAATCAGTGCTGGAGCAGACAAAAAAATATTTCACGTCACTACCATATGGGTCTTTCTTTTGTTCTGGTGAACATTTCTTTAAGTAGCTGCTGAAAGTTCTATGAAACACATTTTTAGAACTGTCCTTTTCAGACTGGTAAACGACCATCGATGCTCTCAGAAGAGCCCTGGAAACCGAGTAGGCCTACTCCACTCTGATACACACGACATCTCAGTTGAAGGGAGGGGTAAAGAGTCAGTGCAGGAGAGTGAGAAATACAACCGTTTACGTCTGAGAAATACAGTATGTAGGCCTACCTCATCTCTATGACCAGTCACCTGCAAACAGGTTACTGCAGGTTAGGTTATTACTTGATAGCCCTTGCACTTAATTTTCAGTTCTGAAATGGCTTCAACATTTATTTCATTTGAGCCACATGCACACATTAACCAAAATCAGCATATGAGTGATTCTACGATTTGGCTGTGCTTTTAAGTCCATGGATTTTATTTGCCAATTCCACTAACTATTAACTTCATCCAATGATGTTTTGGACATTAGCACACATTTATCTTTCATATAATACAGAAAGTGGCATTATTTCCCTCAGCGAGAATAAATATTTAATACTGGATTTGGGCGTTTTCATGCCGTCCTGTTTTCCAAATGTCAGATTCAGTCCTCATATTAGCATGTAAAGAAACGTGTTTTGCCCAAGACGATTGCAAATGTTGATTCACAGTAATCATCACAATATGACAAAACAGTCAGAAAGACCACTGTCCTTTCCATTATACATGAAATTTGCCATTTTGTGTGTGTCCACGAAAACTGTGTTAACCGTGTCACGGTCTGAAACCCCCTTCATAAATCAGTAATGGTTTGGTCTTAGGCCATACGAATAACATCACGTGATGTCATAACCTCTTTGGCAGGATATGGGAAGACTTTTTGGTAAGTTTTGAGCTCCACCCTTCCATAATTTAATCCATTCTTTTTCATGATGTTATAGTGGGAAAATTGCCTGTCAACTGCGTTATCAACATATTTAAAAGAATCTGAATTAGAAATCACATGTAGAAAAACACAGATAAAGCATACAAATACATGAATTGATTAAGGTGGTGGAACTTCTGAGGTCCTCAGTTAACACAACACCATAAAAAATGGCTGAAATGTCAAGCCGTGTTACCGTCAATGGTGTTACAATTAGCTATGACAGTTGAGGAGGAGTATGTTTTTGCCAATTTATCTCCATATTGACAGACAAACAAACAAAATAATTTGTGTTCTAGGGAGATGGGTTTGTCTGCTCTGTTTTTTCTAAAAAAAAAAAATTGCCGACTTGTTCCCCTGCACTGTTGACCGTAACACAGTTGAGTAACACGGTTGACTGTTATGTGTTGGACATAAGCACTTTCAAACTTATGTTGTTTCAACTCTGTAGTATTTTGATATATGTTTGAAATTACATAGTATTTGTCCATAACACTGTTGACAAAATAATCAAGCAAATGTTTGCTTTCATTAGTGTATTTATCAAGTGATTTAAGATTAAGCTTGGTAATTTGTTTGTTTGGAAACTTAAATATATACACTATGTAAACATCTAGGTCATTTAGTGGAAAAAAAAGGATAATTGACATTTTGCTTTTGCCAAAAGCGCAGGCGAATCGTAGAATCACTCATATACTGTACACTTTTAAGTTAGTTTTTTTGTTGTACTGTTCTTTTCTGTTGTTGTTTTTTTTACTTCTATTTGCAGAAGCTTTTATGTTGGTAGATACAGGTTGGAGCTGCACCGACAATATACTTGCTGGTGTTGTATACTGGTAAAAAAAACACAGCTAAACAACTACAATACACAGAACAGCGACTGAATGAGTCCCAGCAAAAGCAGCATTGATTAAGTGTTTGCGCACAGGTGCAACATCTAACGGTGAAATGTTTTGTCTTGGGTTTTTTCTCGTCTTCTTCTTCCTTTTCTTCTTTTTAAGTCTCTAGTGAACCGAGCTGACCGAAGTAAAAGAAAGAGTGTGAGGAGAGCTGAGGGAAATGCAGAGCTCAGATGGATCCAAGCTGCTGCGGGAGACCCCCAAGGGAGAGAGGGAGGGAGGGAGGGAAAGAGGGAGATGGAAGGAGTTAAAGAGAGAGGGAGGGAGGATTGAGTGAGTTAGCAAGGGAACAAGGTAACAAGGGACTGAATGAGTGAGGGAGTAGAGAGGTAGAGGAGGAGTTCCAATCTGTTGGGCGACCTCTGGGGAGTGAGGGAGTGATGGAAAGATGTAGTGAGCGAGCAGGAGAGGGAGACAGGGAGTGAGAAGGGAGGAAGTTAGTGAGAGAGAGAGGGAATGGAAAGGAAGTGAATGACTGAGTGCATGAGTGAGTGAGTGACCAGGGGACTGAGCAAGGGAGAGGAAGTGTGAGGGGATGGGGAGGAAGGAAGGGAGACGGACCGGCGGAATTAATGAGTGACTGACTGAGTGAGCGAGTGAGTGAAGGACTGGAGAAAGTGGGAGCGCGGGACAGAAAGAGAGGGAGAGGGGGAGAGGAACAGTTCCTTGCACAGAAGCAGAAGCTGCCAATGGATTTAGCTCCAAGGTAGTATTGGGAATGGTAGCTTGTGCATACACACACTTCGATGGCACACACACACGCACACATGGTCGAAAGGAAACACACACGAGCGCGAGCAAGCGCACACACACACACACACACACACACACACACACATACACACATGCACGCAGGAAGACAGGCACACACAGGTACACACACACACAAACAGTAGTGTAACGGTCAGACATTGAAAATCTTATATCAAATACCTGACTTACTACTAAATTAAAGTTGTTTCAGCAAGTTGCAATAAGTTTGTGTGTGTGTGTGTGTGTGTGTGTGTGTGTGTGTGTGTGTGTGTGTGTGTGTTAAGGACAAATTAGAGATCTGCAACTGCACACCTCAATTGTCGCTTGGGTCTGGTCACGAACCAGTTTTGCTGTTATGGATCTGCGCATAAGGACTCATGTCGTGAGCCACATTTGGAACAGCGTGATTTCCTTCACTACTGTACATTGCAAGCACTGTGGCCATTGTTAAGCAATGTTGCTTTCTAGCTCAGTTAGCGTAGTATTTTTACACAAATTGCAAAGGCAATGTACTGGTACTTTGATATACCAAGTTTTTACGAACAGAAAATGCAAGCATGGAAACATTGGAGTCTGCCGATGTGTTTATATTCGGTGGAGAAACTAGGCTACCTGTGACCAACCTGGCAACAACACCGTTGCCTCCGTCAAGACAATTCCCTCATCATCTCAGACAATCCAGTCAATCATCCGCTAATTCCCTCAACCAATCAACCAATCAGCGCCCGGCCTCACCAGAGTACTAAGACTGTGACTCAATTATCACGTGCACCTGCAATCAAGCAATCACCCTGATCACATGTTCCACCTGTTGCTGTATTTAAACCTGAACTTTCATTCACCATGTGCAGATTCTTGATGTTGTTTTGTAGAGCCGTATGCTATGCCAGTTTCTGTTCTGATTTCACGATTCACAATTTTGGCCATTGTGCCGTGTTTGTTTTGTTCCTGAGTTTATAATTAAATCAAGTTTGCCGTGGAAGATCTGCATTTGCGTCCATTCTTGGGAAACCATGACAGAAGAATCTGCCAACCTTATGGACGCAGCAAGCTATCCACTGCCACCCAATTCATCTGAGGAGATGCCCATACCTCCACTCCAACTGCTGGCGACCTCTGTAGCCTCGCTTAGTGCCACGGTAGAAGGACAACAACGACAAATCTCCAAACTGGGAAACGCCATGGATGAGGTTATTCGACACCTTTCTTCCGCGAGTGTTGCATCAACTCCCAGCCCTCCTGTGCCACCTGCCCTGGCTCAAGCTCCACCTGCCCGAGATCCAGCTCAACCTGCCCCGGCTCAAGCTCAACCTGCCCCGGCTGAAGTTCAACCTGCCCTTCCTGGTTACCTCGCCCTGCCAGGTCACCCTGCCTCAGCTGTGAAGTTGCCTGAAGCCTACGGTGGAGAGCCCAATGGTTGCGAAGGTTTTCTTCTTCAGTGTAACCTGTACCTCGCTCACCATCCACAGATGCCAGACCAATCCAAGGTGGCAGCCGTCATCACTCGCCTGAAGGGAAAGGCCTTAGACTGGGCAACAGCTGTCTGGAGAGAAGGAGGTGATGTAACCACTTCCTATGATCGCTTCATTGCTCTCTTCCGTGCAGTTTTTGAACATCCCATTGATGGCAAGGAGCGGAGTGAGAGACTGCTCAAGCTTTCTCAAGGCACCGGGACTGCAGCAGAATACGCCCTACAGTTCCGCACCCTGGCAGCAGCAAGTGGTTGGAACGATAAAGCCCTCATTGCACTATACCGCAGAGGATTGAGGGAGGATGTGCGAATGGAACTTGCTTGTCGTGACCAGGAGCTGACTCTGGATGCCCTCATCAACCTGTCCATCAACCTTGACTACCTTCTGCAGGAGAGGCGCAGAGGCAAACGTGCTTCCCCACTACCATTATCACTACCTACTTACCAGCAAGACCCTGACCCTGAACCGATGCAAGTGGGATCTGCACGTCTCACTCCCCAAGAACGCCGCCGCAGAATTGACCTTGGCCTCTGTCTGTACTGTGGGGACCCTACTCACCAAGTTGAGCTCTGTCCAAAGCGCCCTCAGCCTGGAGTGAGACGCCCCCAGCCTGCCAATCCACACAAGGTAAAGCTACCTCCACCTTCTTTATCCTCCAAGCCCTTCCTTGTTCCTGTGACTGTACGCTTCGGTGAAAGATGTTTCTCTTTCTCAGCCTTGTTAGATTCAGTTGCAGCAGGCAATTTCGTCACACCAACCGTGGCTGAGGCCCTTCAACTGCCCCTCAACACTCTCTCACCACCAGTATCCATCCAGGCCCTAGACGGAGGACCCGTTGGTAATGGCACCATCTCACAAATCACCTCAATGGTACAGCTGACTGTCTACTCTGTGCATCATGAATCAATCAACTTCCTTGTCCTACCATCCATGCAGCACCCAGTAGTCCTTGGTCTCCCGTGGCTTCAAACCCATGACCCCGTAGTCTCTTGGAAAGGAGGTAACATACATTCTTGGTCACCTTTTTGTCAAATTCATTGTCTGAAATACCCTTGTGCCTCCACCTCCATAGAGAGCCCAGACTCGGCTATGATTCCGGAAATCCCCAACCAATACATGGACCTGGATGCTGTCTTCTCCAAGACCAGGGCAACTCACCTTCCTCCTCATCGTCCCTGGGATTGTGCAATCAACCTCCTGCCAGGTACTTCGCCTCCACGTAGCCGTGTGTATCCATTGTCTCCAATGGAAACCCAAGCCATGGAGGAGTACGTCCAAGAGGCACTGCAACAGGGTTTTATCCGTCCGTCCACCTCGCCGGCTGCCTCGGGCTTCTTCTTTGTGGAGAAAAAAGATGGTGGGTTGCGGCCCTGCATCGATTATCGGGGCCTCAATGCCATCACTGTGAAATACAGGTACCCACTCCCACTAGTACCTTCCGCCATCGAGCAGCTTAGAGGGGCATGCTACTACACCAAACTGGACCTACGGAGTGCCTACAACCTGGTTCGTATCCGAGAGGGAGATGAGTGGAAGACCGCCTTCAGCACAAGTACTGGCCACTACGAGTATCTGGTGATGAGCTACGGTCTGGTAAATGCACCGTCTGTCTTCCAGTCTTTTGTCAATGACATTCTCAGAGATATGATTGGGAAATATGTTGTAGCCTACATTGACGATATTTTAATATATTCCACCACACTAGCTCAACATTACCTACATGTCAGACAGGTACTCGCACGCCTCCTACAGCACCAGTTATATGTAAAGCTTGAAAAGTGCCTCTTCCACCAGACCACCATCTCCTTCCTCGGATATGTGATCGGCCCAGATGGTGCTCGGATGGAGGACCAGAAGGTTGAAGCTGTCACCCAGTGGCCTGCCCCAAAGAACATCAAGGAGTTGCAGCGCTTCCTTGGATTCGCCAATTTCTATCGCCGGTTTATCCGGTCCTTCAGCTCAGTTGCTGCCCCCCTCACTGCTCTCCTAAAAGGCAAGCCACGCAGCCTCCAGTGGACCGACGCAGCTCAGGATGCCTTTACTGCACTCAAGCAACGCTTCACCACAGCACCGATTCTGAAGTTTCCTGATCCTACCAAACAATTTGTGGTCGAAGTGGATGCCTCAGATGTGGGAGTAGGAGCAGTGTTGTCCCAGCGTCAAGGTGAACCACCAAAGCTGCACCCATGTGCCTTCTACTCACACAGATTGTCTCCGGCCGAACGCAATTACGATGTGGGAAATCGGGAGTTGCTGGCGGTGAAGATGGCCCTTGAGCAGTGGAGACATTGGCTTGAGGGTGCCAAAGAACCATTTGTTGTCATCACTGATCATCGAAATCTGGAGTACATCCAAGCTGCAAAGAGGCTCAATGCAAGACAGGCCAGGTGGTCTCTATTCTTCTCCAGATTCGATTTCACAATAACCTACAGACCTGGATCCAAGAACGGCAAGGCTGATGCCTTGTCTCGAATACACACCATCTCTGAGCCTTCCCCAGTCCTGAAGCCCATCCTTCCACCCTCAATCATTGTTGCTCCGGTCCTCTGGAAAATTGACGCAGACATCCGACGAGAACAAAGAGGTGAGCCAACTCCTGCTACTTGCCCACCTGACAAAATGTATGTGCCTTCCACTGTTCGTGACAGGGTCATCGTCTGGTCTCACACCTCCTTGGCTTCGGGACATCCAGGGATTGAGAAGAGCATGGAACTCATCTCCAGGAAGTACTGGTGGCCCTCCATAGCACATGATGTCCAGAGGTATGTCAAATCTTGCTCAATCTGTACAACCACCAAGAGTCCACGTTGTCTTCCGCCAGGAAAGCTCATGCCCTTGCCTACTCCGAATCGTCCCTGGTCACACCTAGCCATAGACTTCCTTTCTGACCTGCCACCATCTAAGGGCTATACGGTCATACTCGTTGTGGTGGATAGGTTCTCCAAATCTAACCGCTTCATCCCATTCACAAGTATGCCCACTGCTCTCCAGGTCGCTGAAGCCCTCTTCAGTCAGGTTTTCCGACACTACGGAATTCCTGAGGACATAGTCTCGGACCGGGGGCCCCAATTTACCTCCCAGGTGTGGAGGGCTTTCATGAAGAAATTGGGAGTCACTGTGAGCCTCACCTCTGGCTACCATCCTGAAGCTAATGGTCAAGCTGAGAGGGCAATCCAAAACCTCGGACGGTTCCTGAGAACATACTGTCACCGCCGCCAGAATGACTGGGCAGAGTTCCTCCCATGGGCTGAGTATGCTCAAAACTCACTAATCCATTCAACAACAAAACTAACCCCGTTTCAATGTGTTCTAGGATACCAACCACCTCTCTGTCCCTGGGATCCCACCAAGTCTGACATCCCTGTCATTGATGATTGGTTCCGCCGAGCTGAGCGGGTCTGGGAGCTGACCCACCTCCAAATCAGCAGAGCAGTCCGTCAGCAAAAACTCCACTCTGACCGTCGCCGTGGGGATACCCCTGAGTATCAGCCTGGCGACAGAGTCTGGCTTTCCACCAGGAACCTGAAACTGAAGCTGCCCTGTCGGAAACTCAGCCCTCGATTTGTGGGCCCATTCAAGGTGATCCGGAGGGTAAACCCAGTCACGTACACGCTCCAACTCCCTGCTAACTACCGTGTCTCTCCATCTTTCCATGTCTCCCTCCTTAGGCCGGTGATTCCGGGTCCCATGGCTGATGCGGTCCCTGGTGGTACGCCACCACCGGCGCTGGAGATCGATGGTTCCCCTGCCTACCAGGTGAGGGCGCTCCTGGATTCCAGACGCCGTCAAGGTCGCATGCAGTACCTGGTGGACTGGGAGGGGTATGGGCCTGAAGACCAGAGCTGGGTCCCCTCTTCCGACATCCTAGACCGTACTCTCATTTCAGAATTCCACCAGTCTCATCCTGACAGACCAGCACCTCGCCCGAGAGGTCGTCACCCCCTTCGCTCGCTTCGCACGGCTGGAGCCGTGCCTCAGAGGGGGGGTACTGTGACAAACCTGGCAACAACACCGTTGCCTCCGTCAAGACAATTCCCTCATCATCTCAGACAATCCAGTCAATCATCCGCTAATTCCCTCAACCAATCAACCAATCAGCGCCCGGCCTCACCAGAGTACTAAGACTGTGACTCAATTATCACGTGCACCTGCAATCAAGCAATCACCCTGATCACATGTTCCACCTGTTGCTGTATTTAAACCTGAACTTTCATTCACCATGTGCAGATTCTTGATGCTGTTTTGTAGAGCCGTATGCTATGCCAGTTTCTGTTCTGATTTCACGATTCACAATTTTGGCCATTGTGCCGTGTTTGTTTTGTTCCTGAGTTTATAATTAAATCAAGTTTGCCGTGGAAGATCTGCATTTGTGTCCATTCTTGGGAAACCATGACACTACCTGTAGTCAGACTGCAGGCCAAGTCAGACACTGATGCAGTTTGTTTCCAATTCAATCATAGCTTTTATTTACACATTCTACGTAGAAAGAAAGCATTTATATTGTACATAATAGAATATTGACAGGTTTGTTCTCACAAACTACTGGCACTGTGCTGCCACGAAAACAAGGAAGTAGCTGAGAGGACCGATCACAGCACCTTTTTTCTGCGAGTTTCGCGTCCGTCGCCAAGTCAAGATGTTTTTGAGGTGCGAGACCACGTGTGCAGATCCTCTGCATGGGGGGCGTGGTTGTGCATCGAAAGCATAAATTGGGCTTTAGGCCCCTGCTCTTGACCTCCATTAAATCCCTTTTAAAGTCGTGAGGAAGGCAGTAAAGTGCATGAGTGGATAGTCAGCCAGTCAGTGGGCCCAATAGGCCTGTCCAGTGTGGTGCTAATTTGACATGCCCCGGCTTATTGGCTATTCATGGGAGCGCTGAACAGCCTTCCCCACCCACCAAGAAGAAGGAATTGGACCAGACTCTAATGAGAGAGAGAGAGAGAGAGAGAGAGAGAGAGAGAGAGAGAGAGAGAGAGAGAGAGAGAGAGAGAGAGAGACACAGAGAGAGAGAGAGAGAGAGAGAGAGATAGAGAGATAGAGAGACAGAGACAGATAGAGGGTATATGTTGGTGGTCTGGTCATTAGAAAAATAAATGTCACTAGTTTTTTTATTTGTTATTTTTTTATAAAGAGTAACTAACGAGTACACATAGCCTACATACAAACACACACACACACACACAAACTAAACTAAACTAACCATCATGTCAGGAGTCTGCCCTGGGGCAAGGCCAGCTCAAGCATTAGTCTCTCGAAAGAGGAAGGTCTTTAGTTGTTTCTTGAAGGCTGCAAGAGATGTGCTTAGTCTTGCTGCCTCTGGGAGACCGTTCCACCACTTGGGTACCACAACGGAGAACAATCTTGACTGGGAGTACCTAGAGCGACTGGATGGCAGAGCCAGACGGCTTCTGCTAGATGAGCGCAGTTCTCTTCCAGTAACATAAGGCGTTAGTAGGTCCTTCAGATAAGCTGGGGCCGTTCCTGTGATGGTTTTGTAGGCAAGGGTCAATGCCTTGTGCTTGATCCGGGCAGCGATCGGTAATCAGTGCATCTCAATAAATAGAGGAGTAACATGGGTCCTTTTGGGTTGATTGAATATCAACCGTGCCGCCGCATTCTGGATCATCTGCAGAGGTTTTAGCGCACAAGCAGGTAGACCTGTCATGAGTGAGTTGCAGTAGTCAACGCGGGACAGGACCGTGGCCTGGACCAGTCGTTGTGTAGAATATTGTGTCAGCACAGGTCTGATATTCCGTACGTTGGACATCTGGAATCGACAGGTCCGGGTGACTGAGTTGATGTAGTTGGAGCATGACAGCTCATCATCAATCATGACGACAAGGTTTTTGGCGACTTTGTTTGGGGTCACGATGGTGGAGCCTATCTTGAGGTTGATGTTGTGACTGAGCAACTCTTTAGCTGGGATCATCAGGAGCTCTGTCTTGGCCAGGTTCAGCTGTAGGTGGTGGTCCTTCATCCATGTTGACAAATCGGTGAGGCAGGCAGAGATGCGTTCCGAAACCGTGTTGTCCTCGGGACGGAACGACAGGTACATCTGGGTGTCATCAGCATAGCAGTGGTAGGAGAACCCATGTGTTTGAATGACACGTCCCAGGGAGGAGGTGTATATCGCAAACAGAAGGGGTTTGCAATATACACATCAGATTAACATTTGGTGAATAACATGTGATTTTCCATTTCTTTCTATACCTGATATTAATACACATTAAGCTTGCACAGCATCTAATCAACATGTAACTTCCTGAAACATTCAGTATTTTCTATATCCCATGTCGAATTCTGAAAACCCCTCACTGTCTTCAACACACACACACACACGCACGCACACACGCACAAACACACAGTCAAAGTTCCAGTTCAAAACCAACCAACTGGCAAAATAAGTCTGCTGTCTTCTTCCAATCCCTTCCAGTCACAGTCTCAAACAGCTCCAAACCCACTTCTGCTGCCTCTCTTCGTGGGCTGAGCAAGAGCAGCTGCTCATCTGATCCTGCATTCAGGGGGGTTGAGACCCAAACTGGCCCAGGGGTTACCCTCCACACCTGGGTGTTCAAATTCTCACATCAGCTGGGAGAGGGAGAGTTCACCCAGGAAGGAGCCCTGGCCTCAAAGTGCCTGGCATACTTTCCCCTTCCCTTCTCTTCCCTTCTCTTTACTTTCCTTAGTTCTAGCCTCCAGTAAACATATTTAAAGAATTCCAGGCTATGCACAGCTATGCGTATGTGTAGAGGAAGAAAAATGTTTCCACTTGGAAAGCTATGCTGCTCACAGACATACTGTATTTGCAAAGCAGATGCTCTGTTGATGGGTAGAGTTTGATGGGCATGTTACATAGCTGCAGTACATCAGCAGTGTGTTAAGCTGGATGTGCAAGTCAGCAGTCTGTTTAAGATGTGCTGCAGTATCAATTGGTAGGGCCTTCTGCAGAAGATGGCAGCCATGTCACTGTGAGACCCATCTTGTTATTCCAGGTAGGGACTGTGATGAGTCTGGGCTGCTTTTGTTTTCTTTTTCCTTTTTCTTTTTCTAAGCAGCTGGGTGGGATGAAATCAGTTTCTTCCCATAGTCTCAGTCTTAGTTTCATCAGTCACATTTTATATAAATTAGACAAGCTATTTAGGAAATGTGTCACATTGTGTGAATGGTGTGTCATATTGTGCTGTGTGATCCCAAGTGAAAAATGGTGATCATTAACACAACAAAATAGACAATGCCAAATTAAATCTGTTTAAATCTGCCAAACTCTTAGTAATATAAACAAATACACTGTGAATGCAACAAAAGTTTATTTTAGACACAGCACCACACACTGTCAGCTTATATGGTATAGGCCCTCAACATCTCCAGAATCGCAATTCTATTCACTTGGGATTTTATGAAAAAGCCTAATGCTGATGTGAGACTCATTTCGTGGTAAAATTAACCATGGAGGATTAGCATCAATATGTGCCATGTAAACTGAAAAGATTAAATATCAGTGGCAGGCATCCTAGGTTTAGAAAGTACAAGTAGGCAAAGTCTTGACACATATTGTATTCCAGCCCATTTACTTGACCAACTGACCTCTCAGTAGATCTGTTTTGTTGCTGAAATCATCCATGTTGAAAGCACAGCCAAAAGGAATACATGTCAGGACTTTTTGTCAATTCATTTCTGCTAATCTTTACTAAATATGAGAGGAAAATGTCGTGTTTGGTAGAGGAGCCAGTGGAAGCTAGGGGAATGTTTTAAAGAATAATAGCCCTTGACAGGGATGCTGAGACCGGCTTCAGGAAGAATCACAAGATCCTTAGACACTGCTAAAGTCTGATACTGTTCTTATTCATCCACTGCGGACAAATAAAAAGCTAATCCATGATCTTACAGAATGTGTGTGTGTGTGTGTGTGTGTGTGTGTGTGTGTGTGTGTGTGTGTGTGTGTGTGTGTGTGTGTGTGTGTGTGTGTGTGTGTGTGTGTGTGTGTGTGTGCGCGCGCGTGTGTGCGTGTGTCTGTGTGTGTGTGTGTGTGTGTGTGTGTGTCTGTGTGTCTGTGTGTCTGTTTGTGTCTCTGTGATCTTGCGAGCAGACAATTTGTAACCTGCCAGTGAGTTTCTTTAACTGTATTGTAACTCTTTTATGACTCCCAGCCAGCTTGCTACCAGTAGCTGATGCAGGTCATTTCATACTAAACTCAATCAACCCACACTATATGCAGTTAAACAATGGAATTAAAAGCTCCTTTCTCCTAGTATTAAAACAAAAGCCCTAAATGAGCTGGGATGGGATGAGACACTTTCATTGATGAGGCACTTTCACTGGCTATTGAAGACCCAGCAGTTCACATTCTACTGATGCCCTAGTGCGAAAACACATTCATTTGAATGGACTAGTTCAAATTGATCCAAGCTAAAAGGGTTCACTGCTGACTGACAAATGCTTCAACTTTATTGTACATACTGCATGTTCTATTCTATTCTATTCTATTCTATTCTATTCTATTCTATTCTATTCTATTCTATTCTACAAAGTATTATATTCACTCCAGAAAGCCCTTGCTGACCTCACTGGCTTTACACGATCTGAACACCCTTCCAGCCTTGCTCTCCTCCTCATCACCTTATTCACCCTACTGGTGCTGGCCTAGCACCCATCTTGCCTTTCTGTAGTGTAGTCTCTCTGTTGACTGCACTATATTTTGGCACCATTTTTCATTACCCCTTCACTCCCCCTCTATTGACTTTACTGGCACCCTTCCTCATTCCTCTCCTCATCAACTTATTGGCGTTACCTCACCACCCCTCCTCCAACGCTACCTGTGCAATTCAGCTGCCAAATGGTCATCAATCAAGTCCAAGATTCTGTGAATTGGGAGAAAATGATGAATGGGTCAGGAGGGGCATTGCCAAAATATAAAAATCACAGTCAATCTAATCAGCAATGAGTCTACAGTCTTCTGTTCAAAGCAATAATGTCCTACCTCATGACAGTCTATATATCCAGCCCTCCTTTGTGGAAAAGCTTTGGGGTTCCCAAAGTGAACAGGGTTTCTTTGCAGTTGTGGGGGAAAGAACATGTTCCATCTTACATCCTCCTCGAAAAATATCACATGACACATCATTTCATGCTTTCAGGGGGAAATGATTAGACAGGTTCTTCAGCTGTCTCTGGTGATATCTGTTTGAAATGACATCATAATAAATGTTTTGACTATTGAAATGGACCAATATTGAAGATACTGAATGTGTTTGCTCTTTATCTGTGTTGTACAACTGTTGCTGCTTATTTGAAAAGAGCCTTGACTGATGTCACTTCACATCTTTGACACACACACAGGATTCTTGGGAACTCAGAGCACCCTGAAAACAACCCATAATGCTTCTTATGCTTCTCTTCAGTTTCTTATGTATTATGTATCTATTACTTTTTATTTTCTGAGAGTCTCTGTCCTTTATAGTGTATGTTTTTGCTTCCACTTTCACATATCAAACCCAGTTTCTAAAGAGAATAGAAAGTAATCTGCACACTTTTGTCAGTGCACAAAAAGATTTACTGGATCCCCAAGCTGTCAGTCAGTAGACCTTCCTCAAGTAAAGCATACTGAACCACACTGAAAATCCTAAAAAAAGACAGAGAGATCTGTCATGAAACCCAAAGCAGCAGATGTGAAGCGATATTAAAGCCCAACTACATGACTCAGTGAGTGTTGAGGAGACGAGAGCTCTCAAGTTCTGTGTCTCTGTCTGTGTCTGTGTTGTGATGCTATTTATGCTTCTTCAAGAGAGAAAGATATTTACTCAGTAGAGCGGGGTCAGGCTTTCTGATCAACAGATCAGGAGGTTCATGGCTTCACGATGGAACATAATGACATTACTTTTTTTCTCATTTATTTCATTCATTGTGCCAGGGATGAACTACTAGATCAAATGCAATGCGAAAACAAAACAACAGCTCTTGTTTTTATTTTTTTGCCCTCTCAATGCAGTTGATGTACGTAAATGTGGGACTGAGACAAATGTTCTTGTTTAATGACTTGTAAATCGTGCAAAAATTGTCATTTCATAAATGAAATACATAAAAAGATAAAAACGACATACACATTATCCATAGATAAGGTGACAATTCATGTTGCTAAATAATGGATCCATTCCAACCTTCAAGAGTTCACCCCTCCAACCAGCAAATGATTCTCAATTCGGCTGTTTCAGACCCTATGAATGGAATAAGTAGGAGTTCGATCAGGGTACTCACCGTCCTCTCTGGACTTTTGTATGAAGGCGTCGACTCCGCTGTCCCCGTATGAGGCCACCGTAGACACGTAGTTCCAGCGCACGAACTTGACGATGTCCACCATGGCCTGCGCCTGGTAGGTGTCCGGCTGCACCACGCGAGAAAAGTAGTCGTAGCGACTGTTATCACTCAGCTCAGGAGCTGTGGATGCATAGCTCACCTGGGGGATCTGCAGAGGAGAGAGAGAGAGTGAGAGAGAGAGAGAGAGAGAGAGAGAGAGAGAGAGAGAGAGAGAGAGAGAGAGAGAGAGAGAGAGAGAGAGAGAGAATAACACTACACTTAACACATTAGTACACTTACACATTACATAACATTTCACAGAATACTTTTATCCAAAGCAACTTGCAAGTTGTATGACCTGGGAAACCTGTGCCAGAGAAAGACAGAAGACACAGTAGTCACAGAGAAACAGAGGTGAGACAAACAGGAAGTGGGATAGACAGTGAGTGAGTGATGCAAGAGATTGACTTTGATTTTCTGCTCTTGGTGCAAGATGGACAGCCCAGCGGAAGGGAATGTTATACTGGAAATGTATATTTATATAAAGAGCTTTAGCTTCTCATAGGCACAATAAATTAATAAATAAGTAAACAGATCTAAAATTCAGTCTCCCCAGCCTTTACTGCTGAAAGTTTGCACTCTTCTGAATGCAATGAATGATGAACTATTACACTTCTTGAAACTGCAGTTTCACATTTTCATCAGGGGTGAGTGCAAAAAAGAGAAAAATTAAAAAGGAACCGAATGGCAAAAAAAGAGACAGTGGTTCAGGCCTATGTGAAAGCACATGTTCAGTATAAAATCGCAAAGTGCTGCTCTCATTTGCACTACATGGGTAAGGAGGAGTACATTACTTGAACACTTTAGAATAGTTAGTGAGGTGTTGCCAATGCAGGACACTTACTGTAGTTCACATGCAAAGGTAGATTAATAAACATGTTCAGTAATACCACTTCCTGTGGAAACATACAATAGGCCTATGCAGGGCCCTAAATTAACTTTTTTCATCACCAGCCAAAATGGCTAGGTGGAGTTAATCTCACAACTTGCCTAACAAACACTCACTAATGGGTCAAAGTGGCTAGTAAGTTGGCCTTTTCTACAAGCCAAACTGAAACGTCACCTGCTTTTGGACAATAAGGCTATTAATTTTGAGCCCGGGGCCTATGTAAATGAATCACGGAGTGCTTTTATATTTCAATTTATTTGTTTAGGGGGATAGCCCCTTGAGATAGGATGTCTCGTTTTCGAGGGGGTCCCCAGGACAAACAGTGCAGTACAGAAACAAGAACAGATACTAAAACAAAACAAAAAACAAAAAAACAGAACACTGATCAGGACAACACTTTCACACATACAGTACGTTCACACAAAGTCTCCCCCACTCCCATCCCAAAGTCGCCACCCTTGAAAGAATAACAATTGGTCAAAACATGGCAGTATTAAGCCTACACACTTACAAAGTATAATATTCAGTATGTAGCTTACAGTAGTACTCAGTGCATCAGCATTAGACATATACAGACACCTAATCATAATAATTATTCAAAAAATTGTATGCATTATATGCAGTTCAGTATCCCGAATGTGAGGCATATCCCGGTTATGATCATATTCGGGATAAGGTGTTTATATGACCACAGAATGTTATATCCCGGTCTACATTCTTGGTCGTTATAGAGTTCTCTTCGAATGCGTGTAGCCTGGATACCAGCAACAGCATTTTATGGGAAGCCCCTGTATTCGGGATAAGGTGTGTACATGCATCAGTATCCCGGCTACTGAAGTGTTTATATGCTCAAACGCAAATTCGGGATACTTAATATCCCGATCATATTCGGGATACGGAACTGCATGTATAAGCACTCATTGGAGATTTAAAAATAGGAGAACGGTAACACTTTATTTT
Organism: Engraulis encrasicolus; assembly: GCF_034702125.1. Classification (NCBI taxonomy): domain Eukaryota; kingdom Metazoa; phylum Chordata; class Actinopteri; order Clupeiformes; family Engraulidae; genus Engraulis; species Engraulis encrasicolus. The sequence goes on from NC_085866.1 coordinate 55,375,083, forward strand.
GGTGTTACATCTAGGCTATTACTTGGCCAAATACATACAATGTTAATACCTGTATGCTGAGTAAGTAACTTGTAAGGCATGCACTAAGCAAAATCAAACATTTGTTTGGCATGTATTCGCAAATGTCATGGTCATGCACAATTAGGAATTTATTACCAATATAACCTTAGTAAGGACATAACAAATGTTTGACTGTGTGTAGTACATGCCTTACAAGTTACATATAAAGCGCTACCAAATAGGGTAAGGTGTCATTTCCAATTTTGCTTCCCCCTTCCCCCCGTTGAGCCTGACAGAGATGCCTGGTCCTGCCCATACTTCTAATAATGCTTCTCACCTTGAAAACATGTGGGCCAGACAGTTGTACTACAGGGAGAAGCTTATTTCAGAGCACATGCTGGAGTATTTTCACATTGAGTTTATGTCGGCTTGTTATCAAGTCAGATAACACCCCCACCCCCTCACCCCTCCGCGGGTCTGAGTGTATTAACCTGGGACGTTTTAATTAGATTTTTTGAATAAGAAAATTCTGTAATGCTGAAAAATTCTGTTCCTTAATTTTTTAAAACATTTTTAAAAGCCTGATACAATCATTCAAGTGTTGAGCAAGCTTATGAAAAAAACTGATGCTTTGACAGTGTCTTGCGAATGTAAATAAATGTTTTGATTTGTTGTTATCCACTCCAATTGAGGAAGTAAAACATTTGGTGTAAATCTGAATGAAACGCATTAATGAAGCATTTAAAAGAACAACGTTCAAAACACGATCAAGCATTAGTGAACAGCAAGAGTAAAATGTGGCAGAATGCTTCACGTAGTATATCCTCATTGCAGAACACAGACGCACTCAAAGATGCAAACACTGCTGCATTTAGTTGGTATTCTCCTCACTCACCTCCAGACAAGCGACTCCAAAGCAATTTTGAGACATGTCATTACCATTACCAGGCATTTAATCCTCTGTAGTGAACATGATGACCAATAGATTCCTGCTCCATACGTCTCTGTTGGAACTGTATAAACATGTTATCCTATAGCCTAATTATTCTATAGCTATGATTCAAACATTTTGCTTCTATACAAATGTGCCTTTCTTGACTTGTTTGAGAGTTCAGAGTAAATTACTGAACTGTGCGGAGACTCTGTCTCTGTCTCTGTATCAGGCATTCCTGAGATTAGGTTGTCTGCCACTTTACCACAACAAAGAGCTGGGCCAAGGCCTGTTCGTGTGTTTGTGTGTGTGTGTGTGTGTGTGTGAATGAATTAATCTCTATCCGGGTACGCCCCCCTTCTCCCTTAGCGGATAGAGATAAATTGTAATCAGGGACATTTCCTACAATAAATAATGCTTGGAGATATTTCGCTTTTAGATCGACTGGGAAGAATCACCATTGGCGGTTCTTTCCACTCGCTCTCCAAGCTGGCTTGAAACTTAATTACTGATTCTCTGTGTCTTTCATTTCAGGTTTTTCATATTTACAAATGTTAAGGGTTTAAACCTAACATTTACTTGGTCCTTCCGAGCCGGATCCCAAGATACCCGACGATTCCAGAACTCGAGGAGGGAACCAGGAAAGTCTGTGGCCACAGCATAAAAAATCCTTTTGGGGAACTGGACCCCTCCTCGTGGGCTGGGATCCGACGGTTGACGGGAATCCTGAAAAGACCAGAGAATTGTGAGTACATGTTTTATTTAAAAAGGAATGAATGAAAAAACGGTAAAATAAGAGAAGACAAAACCCTGACAATTCTAGACTCTATCAGGTAAACGTAAAGGGAGGGCAGACTCCCCTAGTACGAGAAACTAGTTTAAATTCTGTGTTCTCTGCGTTGAGAGAAAGTGTGCGTGAAAGGATTCGTATTACCACTCGGTAATACGTTTCATACCAATACAACAAGGTTCAAATAGCGAGTCTTTGTGGAAGCCTGTATGCAAGAAGATTCCACCTGTGAGGGGCACGTATCCTCGGAGGTTGAAGTGAATCTTACCACAAACGATCGTTGATCGCTATCTTGTTGAAAAGTGTATCCAACAATAGAGACACTGTAGGTGTTGTGACGTTGGACTAAATTCATAGAGACAAAATGGGGGGCAGTAACAGCAAAAGAAGTGAAAAGTTCCATGCCATAGGGGGCATTCCACACCCTAAGGAGGATGTGACTGAATGCATTAAGCAAATGAATGGCCTTGCCATGTCCTATAACTTAAATGGCATGGAAATACAACAAATCTGGATGTGCCTTTTGAAATCAGACTGGCACCTGATAAAAGGGACATTCTCGCCCGTTAACGCAGGCGGGGCGACTCTCGCAGCGGCCTCAGTGCCACTAGAGACAGAAGTAAAAAAAATCACTGACGCGGTAGAAACCAAGTATAAAAGAAAGGCAAACTACACCAAAATAGGTCGTTGTAAACAAAAACCTGATGAACCGTTCGATGAATACCGCGTTAGAATGGAAAAAGTGTTTAAAGCACATAGTGGACTCACTGAAGTCGTCGGAGTCGGTGAGGATCCTGTCGATGGGCCATACCAACAACAGCTAAAAAATGCCCTACACCAGGGCTCACTCCCAGACATACAAGGCTGGGTTAATCGACATTACATAGGGCTTAGCGGTGGCTCCCTAAAAGAATACATAAGCTATGCGTTGCATGCTGAAAAGGTCATTCGAAACAAAAAAAACAAACACCGCGGGCAAAGTGATAATACCTTCTACCAAGACCACGGTGAAGGCTCTACCGTTTACTACCAAGGGGGTAGGGGAAGGGGTAGGGGCCGGGGTCGGGGTGGTAGAGGGAGAGGATGGGGTGGTTTTGGACCATTCGGTGGAGGAGATCCATCGCAACCGGGGTGTTGGCAATGTGGGGGCAGGGACCATCGTTGGCGTGAGTGTCCTGAAAATGAAAACACACCCCTTAGACAAAGACAGAGAGGGCAGGGAAGACAAAACAATGAACAAGGCCAAGTCACATGGCCTGGCCAGCAGGGCCAGCAGGAACACTACAATGAACACCAAAACTATCACGGCCAACGTCGAGGCCAACACCAAAATTCCTGACTAGACCGAGAGCACCAGCATCGACCGTACGGGCATGGCCCCTCGGCCGATGACTGGTTTGATGATAATGAGGAAACGGACGGGGATGTGGAAGAGGTAGACGTCGTTCTAAACTTAGAGGGATTGTTTTACCAAGAAAAAATTAGACCTGAAATTACCCTTCTGGTCCAAGGGACCCCCGTACGTTTCCTCTGTGACTCTGGTGCTAGCCGCACTACAATGCGGGACTTAGTCCCACACATGCGCTTAGACCCATATGCAGAGGATGTACGCGTCCGCTCTGCACAGGGAGCAGTGGTAAAAGTTCCCGTTACCATGCCAGTTTGGCTACGAGACCCGGACGGTACGTCGTGCCAAATGCCCGTAATCATCCTACCGCAATGTCCTGTCAATTTACTGGGAAGAGAATGCCTGGTGGCGCTGGGACTATCCATAGTCCCCACGTCACACGGCCTAAAGGTAACCAGGGGAAAAACAAATGTGAACAACACCCTTTTGCTCGACGATAACAAATCTGATTACAGCTACACACTCGAGATAGCCAATGACTCCCCTGATTACAACGCCTCGCGTCTTGTTGGCGAGGGCAGGGGAGCAGTGGACTGTGTCGAGGACAGCATGCGTATCGAAGACTTGCATGTCATCATGTGGCGCTCTGGGGAATTAAATCAAGAATACAATGATGCCTTATACAAGGTCACCCCTGCTGATATAACCGTCACTTGTGTTTACTCAAACACTCGCTCGAGCGCTGCCGCCATACAACTACCTGATAAGCTAAAGTCCCTGTACAAAGAACAGGGAGTGCCTTACATAGCTCTGTGCAAAACAAAAACTGAAAACTGGGAAGACTTGGGCAAATTGATTGGGCGGGGGAGGGCAGCCACAGACTGGGTAGCTACGGGAGAGAACACCTGGTATAGCAGCGAAACTAAACTTGCTAAAAAGGCACTGTTTTGGGTTAACGTTACAGCCGAGAAAGGTATACATTCGGCTGAAAGAACCGAATGATTCATTCTCCTCACTGAAGAGGAGGAAGAGACGCTACGAGACATACCAAAACAATTGTGGTCCCAGGGACCATCTGATGTCGGCCTAGTGAAAAGCGCTATACCAGTGATAATCAGACCCAAAACTGAATATAGACCCAGAATTCGGCAATACCCCCTCAAACCCGACGCCCTGGCTGGCATCAGGCCAGTCATAAATGAATTAAGGAAAGCTGGTGTGATAATTGAGTGTCCTGACTCACCAGTTAACACTCCAATCTTTCCTGTAAAAAAAGCCCCACCCTCTACGGGATGGCGCATGGTCCAGGACCTAGTTGAAGTAAACAAAGCTGTGATACAGCGATCACCTTGTGTGCCAGACCCGCACACTCTACTTAACTCCTTAGACCCTGAGGCCACAGTGTTCACAGTGGTGGACATTAGCAACGCGTTCTTCTCAGTACCTGTAAACAAAGATAGTCAGTTCTGGTTTGCATTTACTTTTGAAGGCAAAAGATATACGTACACGAGATTACCCCAAGGCTACTGTGAAAGCCCGACGATATACTCACAAGTCATTAACGCCAGTATCGCCTCTTTTGAAACCCCATGTGGAAGCCAACTCCTAATCTACGTAGACGATATCTTAGTTGCCTCCAAAACGGAGGACGACTGCGTCACCGACACGATAGCCCTGTTAAAACATTTGGCACAAGAAGGGCACAAGGTCAGCAAAAACAAACTGCAATTATGCAAACCAGAAGTGAAATATTTAGGCCACCAGCTAAGCGCTGGCGGTAGAACCCTACTCCAAGAACGAAAAGTGGCCATACTACAAGCACCTAAACCAATCACTAAGAAACAAATGATGTCCTTTTTGGGACTAACTAATTATTGCCGTAGTTGGGTGCCTCATTACGCTGAAATAACGGCGCCATTACAAAATCTGATGTACAAAAATACCATGAAAATGTCGGACCCTCTACAATGGACCGACGAGAGTGAAGAAGCGTTCTGTAAAATAAAACAAGCTTTAGTGAGCAGCTGCACTCTAGCACTGCCAGACTATAACAAGGAATTTGTACAAATGGTGGATTGCAAAGACAAATATATGACGTCTGTTTTAACACAAAAACATGGAGATAAACTTAGACCAATAGCCTACTACTCCACTAAATTAGATGCCGTGGCATGCGCACTTCCTCATTGCGTGCGTGCCGTGGTAGCGGCCTCTCAGGCCATAACCTCAAGTGCTGAAATAGTACTATTTCACCCACTTACGTTACGCGTACCACATGCAGTGGCAGCTTTACTCCTGCAAACTAAAATGGCGTTTCTATCCCCTGCTAGACACTTATCCTGCATGTCTATTCTGTTATCACAACCACATTTGACTATCGAACGCTGTACGGCCCTAAACCCCGCTACCCTAATACCTACAGAGTATGATGGTGAAGCACACGACTGTGCTGCAACTGCTGAACAAGTTGCCAAAAGTAGGCCAGATCTCCAAGACACACCCTTAACAGAAGGGGAAATACTCTATGTAGATGGCTCATCGAGAAAGGATGAATTAGGCAAAACAAGAACTGGTTATGCGGTTGTGACACAGGATAAAGTGTTAAAGGCAGACGCCCTACCACAACATTTCTCTGCACAAGCAGCAGAGTTAGTAGCCTTGACAGAGGCATGCAAACTGATGAAAGATAAGCCAGTAACGATATATACTGATAGCCAATATGCATATGCCACAACACATACTTTCGCCCAACACTGGAGAAATAGAGGGATGATAACTTCCACGGGGAAACCTGTAACACATGCACAATTGTTAACAGAACTACTTAATGCAGTACAACTGCCAAAAACATTAGCAATATGCAAATGCGCAGCACACACGACGAGCCAAGACCCTGTTACCAGGGGCAACGACTTTGCTGATAAAACAGCCAAGGCCGCTGCTCTAGGACAAATAAAAATAATGATGCTCAACGACCAACAACTTAATACAGAAATATTACATGACATGCAACAACAGTCTCCCGCACAAGAGAAAAAGGTGTGGGAACAAAAAGGAGCACGGCTCCGTGATGGTATATATATATGACCTAATGGTAAACCAATCCTACCAAAAAACCTCTATAGATGGGCGGCAATATTGAGCCATGGTAAGTCACATGTCTCAACAGGAGGGATGGTAGGACTGGTACACCAATCTTACACTACTTATGGTTTTAACTCCTATTCAAAAAACTTTTGTAGGGCATGCCTAGTGTGTGTGCCTACCACCCACAAAGTGCAGGGTTGGTGGAAAGAACAAACGGCACTATAAAAAATAGACTACGTAAGTGCATGGAGGAAACAGGACGGCCCTGGACACAATGTCTAGATTTGGTGAAATTATACTTAAACATAACAAGCTCAGGAGGGCTTACACCCTACGAAGCATTGTTCGGTAGACCGTACCGCCTACCGTTATTTAAAAATGTTTGGGAAACAAATGATGAAAGTACATTGGCCGACTATATGAGAAAAATGTTGGAAAAACAAAAACAAATCATAGATGAAAAAACTAACAAAAGTAATGCATGCATGTCTCCACAGGAGGAACAGACGATAGTGCCCGGTGACTGGGTACTGATTAAAAGCATAAAGAAGAAACATTGGTACTCACCTAAATGGGAAGGCCCATATCAAGTCCTCTTGACCACAGGAACTGCCGTTAAGATAAGTGAACGGAGTACTTGGATACATTTGTCACACTGCAAAAAGGTGATACAACACACTGACTAGTCACCCTGTGTAATTACTCGGCCTCTCACCCATCCCTAGGGTAGTACAGTTACAAAGGGGTTTGTCATTTTAATTGGCACTCGTCTCAATCTGCGGGGGTTCCACCTCCAGCTCTGGGGTCACCTTAGGAGAGGGCGGGGTTACTATGGGACGACAACACTAACACATTTAAACTGATGGCATCAAGAGGACCTGAGTATATGAAAGGTGATCAGATAATGTCAATAGAGATAATTTACATTAACGAACAACAAAAATATAAATTATTATTGAACGTAAATGGTAACTTATCAGTAGTGGGCCTGTTTCACACTCAAACCGAGGCATTAGCTGAAATTCGTATAAGGTTTGGTTGGGAGGATATGACTGATGAAGATATGTTCTGGGGAGTGTATGATTACTAAACGAAAATAATGTTCAGCCCAGGTAATAGACTCCTGCTCGGTGTGGCAGGAGTGGTTGCAGTTACCATCACTGTTGTCATTTTGCTAAATGAAGAAAAACCTGTAAAACGAGAAAAGAGACAGATGAAGTACTACAGCCCCTCCGCCTCGGTTATACAGAAAAACGGTTTAGATAACCCATGTAGTACCACTGACAAAGACAAGAAAACGACTCCGGAAGTGTATTTCTGTTATCAAAGCGATCGAACAATATCAATACTCACATTTAATCAACATACTTACATGGGAGGTTATGCTCTGCCGGACTGGGCCTCCTATGATTGGTACATAGACAGTAGTGGTATAAAGCAATCTGGGTATAATTGGGAAGACGTTGTTGCCACCACGGGGTCCTGGGATAGTAGTACATATGGGTACTCTGAAACAGCAAAAGCATGGAAAGAACAATTGACAATGATTAAAACCCAGAATTCAATTACGATAAAGGTAAACACCACTATGATTCCGTTTGGAACTCCTCATTCTTATGGGGAACTCGCTTACCCTCCGTGTCACGGTTTCATGATGTGTGTGTATAGACCATATGCAGCAGACCCTTGCGGATCTTTTTTCCTATGCCCGAATGTTACATTATCTGAAGGCGAGGTACACATACACATACAGATGCCAGAATTAACCCCAGGACCAAAATCTAGCTCAACGGCTATACCCTCACTTGTCATCCGTCCAGATACTGATGATTGGTTTAAAGTGACTACAGGAGTCACCCAATTAAGCAACAATTGGCTACTCCTCGCTGAACAAGCGGGAAAAAAGGTCCAACATGATTGTGTGGTGTGCCTGGGGCCCAGACCTCTACTGCGGGTAGCCCCGGCCACTGTAGATGACAACTGCATAACTGATTTGATGAATTACACCACGCCTAAAATCACTAACTGTTCTGAGTGGCACAAATTATACCCAATTACTGGTCCTGAGAAACTGAAGCCATTGTTCTCCTCTAATGTTGCACACATGAATTTCTCATGCATCAATCGTACTGGTAGTGGTGAGCGATTGGGGAAGTTGAATAGTACCCAGTGCATGACTGTCATTGTAGTGTACTTGGAATTTAAACCTAAATCTAGGAGCGACATCTGGTGGTGGTGTGGGGAAGATACACTCTATGACAGACTACCATACAACACCACTGGTTTATGTGCTCTGGTATCACTGCTCCTCCCTGTGTCTATTTATCCAACTAATGTACCTGAATTAGTAAACACCCTCAATAGTGCTTTACCCCATGAATGGTCTGATAATGTTGGGCTTACTCGTGTTAAACGGGAAGAATGGAAAACTGTTACAGGTCAGTGGAGGACTGACGACCCAACTTGGATAGACCGCATTGGGGTCCCTAGAGGCGTGCCTGATGAATACAAACTTGTAAACCAAATAGCAGCTGGGTTTGAATCCAGCGTCTGCTGGTGGTGCACTATTAATAAGAATGTGGATAGAATCAACTACATTCATTACAATGTACAATGGATGGGTAACCGAACTGAACAAGGGTTCAGAGCTATTAAAGAACAACTCAAAGCAACTTCCCTTATGGCTTTTCAAACGCGTATTGCTGTTGATATGCTTTTAGCTGAAAACTCAGGTGTGTGCTCTTTATTCGGTGATCAGTGTTGCACTATAATTCCGAACAACACCGCTCCTGACGGGAGCCTTACGCGAGCTATAGAGGGTCTCAGAACACTTAACACAAAAATGAAGGTGCACTCAGGCGTGAAAACAGCTGCCTGGGATCCTTTCGGAGAAATGTTTGGCAAATACAAGGCACTGATTACTTCTGCCTTGATGTCCTTGGCAGTGTTCAGTGGTATTCTTGTCACGTGTGGTTGTTGTTGTGTGCCCTGCATTCGTGCCTTATGTGTCAGACTCATGACCACAGCTATAGCTCCCGTAAAAGCGGAGATGTATGCACTCTTACCGGTTAAGGATCCAGACTTACCAAATGATGACGACGAGGAAGAAGAAGTGTGTGAGACCACACACGGTTCTGCCGATGACGACTCACTCCACGTCCCCGATCTGTTCCCTGACCCAGGGGATTACGATGGGGGCCTCTAAGTGTACCTATTGGAACAAACAAAATGATTTCGTGATTGAAAATCAGTTTGAAGTGATCACTGGATGATGTTAATGTTTGCCTCTATATAGAATAAACAGGGGGAAATGTTGGAACTGTATAAACATGTTATCCTATAGCCTAATTATTCTATAGCTATGATTCAAACATTTTGCTTCTATACAAATGTGCCTTTCTTGACTTGTTTGAGAGTTCAGA
>NC_085866.1:55392160-55404660 GCF_034702125.1 Engraulis encrasicolus
GACTAGCCAGATGATGCACTTTTTTTTGTAAAATTCACTTGTTTACCACCACACATGCTTAACACCATCTAAAGCAAATTTGTTTATCTTGGTCTGATCAGACCACACGGCATGGTTCCAGTGATCCATATCCTTGGTCTGTTCATATCTCTTGAGACCAAGATAAACAAATTTGCTTTAGATGGCGTCAAGCATGTGTGGTGGTAAACAAGTGAGTTTTACACAAAAAGTGCATCATCTGACTAGTCAAGCATGGTTGTGGGACTGACATGGTTTGGCGATGTATGGATGCAGTCAACATTGGAAATATGAATTACACCTAAAGAAGCATGCATGTCAACATGCACTGTGACTACATAAGCGGATCATGATACTCTCCATAGGATTTCATTCAAAACTCACACCCATCTATTTTAGCCAGGTGCAGACTCAAAATGTACAATTTCAATGTACTGAAGGGTTGAAACACAAACCGATGACCTCCCTTTTAATCCCTTTTCATTTCGAAATGGAAGTAGTTGCTGCCAAAGGTGGTTCTACAAAGTATTAAGCAAAGGCTGTGAATACTTTTGTAAATATGATTTCTTAGTTTTGAAAATGTATTTTTTTTAAAAACAGTCAAGACAACTTGTTTTTCACATGGTCATAACGGATTTTTTTGTGTAGGATTTTGACAACAGATTCATTTGTAGCATTTGGAATAAGGCTGTAAGATAATAAAATGTGAAAAAAGTGAAGCGCTGTGAATACTTTCCGGATTGACTGTACGTATACCAGCCCAAACTTTTTCATCCCTAATTTTCATTTTCACAACAGGGTTGGAACATCAGGCAAAATGAATCATGAAACTTTAGGGCAATAAAAATCATTTTTCTTGGGCACCCACTTGTACCGTAGATAGACCTGTACAACACTGTTTACTGATGACAATTTTTAAACAAACAAATATTCTAGGTGCAGGGCATAGATCAGGCCAAACAAAAGAACAATAGCGGCTGCCCAATATTTAAGCGACAGTGAAAGTTCTGCATCTGATAGATGAAAGATTCATCCTGTTCAAACACCAAGTTCTAACTCATTCTTGAGTGACAGCAATTTTGGCTTAATCTGACGCCTTCCATCATCGAGGTTCAGGAGGACAACCTGAATAAACTCAAAGAAACCCTTAAGCTTTGCAGGGTACTCTAGGTGCAGGGCATAGATCAGACCAAACAAAAGAACAAGTGCGTCTACCCAATATTTGTGTGAAAGAACCACCTGGTCCTCCAGAATGACTGTAACGTGCTGCGGGTTGAACGGTACTGCAGATGGATTGTCTTCGGTAAGTGCAAGGAGTGTGACGGCTCCTGTTCGGGATTCCTCGAAGTCGACTTCCTAACAATTACAAACAAAGCAACGGAACGCAAAAAGGTAAGTATATGTATACCAGTCCAAAGAAGTCCACTGAAGTCGCACAGGTGTTGCTGCTCATTCAGGATGTCATATCAAGGTGAGGTGTGGCAAGAGGGTTTCTCCCAGCAGTGTCCAGAGTTTACAAGTGATACCATGGCACATATTAGTATAATAGGAGATGATAGATGCCAGCCATAGGAGAGTTTCCAACCTGGCAGCAGATCGCCATCTTTGTACTAGGTGGCTCAGGAAGCACAGAGCCCCCACAAAATGAGCTTTGCAAGTGACTGTTGTTCAAACTTCTGCCCAAATGATTAGGAATAGACTACATGAGGTGGGTATGAGACCCGATGCTTGGGGCCTTTGGTTAAAGCCCATCACAGTGGAGCGTCATTTGCACATGTGAAAATTGGCATGTTTACCACTGGTGACCTTCACTGACCACAGATGAGAGCCGGTACACAATGAGGACATGAAAGCAACATGACAGAGTCTGGAGATGCCATGGAGAATGTCATGCTGCCTGCAACCTCATTTATGAGGAGCACTGTGCACCAGTGTCGTACATGACATTTTTCATGTTATCTAGCACCATACTTCACAGTAACTAGCTGTAACCATAGCTGCCACTTATGGAGTATCTTCCTGATCATAAGGGCATGTTCCCTGGTATCACCTGTGAGCTCTAGACTCTGGACACTGCTGGGAGACACCACAAACATTCTTGCCACGCCTCACCTTGATGTGGCATCTTGGATGAGCAGCACTACCTCAGCGACTTCAGTGGGTGATTAACACTGCCTTATGGTACCGGCAGGTGCGAAAGAGTCAGAATGCAAAACTGACCAAAAAAAAGCTGTAAACCTAACCTAACCAACACAAACTTGATCCAGTCAGCTGATCATAAGACAAGTACACAGGTCTACTGGTTACTCAGATAAGTTACCTGTGTTGGAAGGAAACTGTTGAGATGTCAAAAGTAAAAGTAAAAAAAGAAACACAGTTTCGATTCAACCAGTGTTGCTTCCTAACTGGACAGGCTGATTTCATAGAGGTATGATTACCTTGTAAAAGCAATGCATTATTTTGATGCTCCCTTTAATTTCTTGAACAGTGAATATCCACATTGAGATTGTATAGAGGATGCGTGTATGCATGCGGATACACACACGTGTACATAGATTGTCAAGTCAAAAATTGCAGCATGATGGTAAGAACGACATAAAAGCAGGAGGTCTGAAAGTGCTGTTAATGAATGAACGGCATACCTTGCAGCTCTTGAAAATCTCCGACGCATCTTCTTTGAGATACAGGGCCAGGCCAAACAGGACAGCAGTTCTGGTTGCCTGGATGTCATTATCCTGTTGAGTGTTATGACAAAGAGCTTTGTAAGGTTCTACAACTACACCAACTATACTCCTGATCAAACAGATGTTTTTTTTCAGGACAGTGAAAAGCAGTATTGTTCTACTGAATAACCCCAGTTAGTACCACAGTGATGGGGGCTCTCTTCATCGTAAGGGGTGCCCACTGCAACACCTAAACATTAGCCTAACCTGGTACGACACCACAGCATTTTTTTAGACAGATGTGGCAACAACCTTCACTCACTCCTTGATGTATGACATCTGTCGCTGTGGTGGTATGATCTTAAACAAACGGTGCAGCATACTTCCACAATGAAATGTGAAATCCATACCACCCTGTGCCTTTTGCTTGCTCCCAGCCAGACACAATGTTACTCCTATTAGAATGTATGAAGCTAGCCTGAGATCAAACCAGTGTTAATTTTGTCAGCTTTTTTAAATTTAGTCGTAGTCTTAGTCACAATGACGAAAATCAATTTTAGTCTTAGTCATATTTTAGTCATTGCCTTCCCAATTTAGTCTTAGTCTTAGTCTAAATGACGAAAATCAATTTTAGTCTTAGTCAATTTTTAGTCATTTTCGTCATTTTAGTCAACACTGTACATTACAGAACTTCTCCACACACTTTTAACATATATTATTGACTGTAGAGAATAAACCTTCTCCGCACACTGCTTCTCTTTTTAACATATATCACACTGTACAGAATAAAACTTCTTCACACACTGGTTCTCTTTTTCTCTATTTTATTTAATACCAGTGTTAATTTCGTCAGCTTTTTAAAATTTAGTCTTAGTCTTAGTCACAATGACGAAAATCAATTTTAGTCTTAGTCATATTTTAGTCATTGCCTTCCCAATTTAGTCTTAGTCTTAGTCTAAATGACGAAAATCAAAAAAGGGCATTGACGAAATATTTTAGTCATAGTCATGGTTGACGAAATTAACACTGGACCAAACACTTTCTTCTTATACATTAATATGACCAGTTACACAGTTTCTATGCTACAAAAATGGCCCAATAATGAAAGGCGTAGAAACACCTTGTGTGCACGCAGCCAGGGGTGTTCACAAATGAGAAACCAATGTACTATAGTGGCCATTGTAGCATAGAAAATATAGGCCTACATGTTTTGTGTGGCTTGGTTCAATGTAAATAGAGAAAAGGTACAATAGTTTGGTCAGACCTAACTTCAGCCTTCAAAAATGCCAGTGGCCATGCTGAGCCTAGCTACATACTAAAAGGAGTAACATTATGTCTGGCAGACTGAGAGCACGCACAAAGCTGAAAGAGGTATCAGCTTGTCTCAACTCAGAGAAGACATTTAATTATGGAAGTACGGTGGACTGTTCCTTTAATGAGTCTTCACACTTTACTTAATATGCAAGTCCTTGGTCAATAAAATTACCTAACAACTCATCTATGTTCAGTTATCTGAGCATCTTCACAGACCACACATTTATACAGAGATGCAAAACGTAGGAATATGGTCATGGATGTAATTACAAAACTTGTTTGATGCCTATCCTATATTCATGACACTTACCTGTTTACTGTAATCAGAAAGAAGCGCAGCCATTTTCTTGCCCAAGGTTCCCGTCTGCTTCTCTTTGTAGAGGTTCAGGAGCTGTGGAGTGTATTTGTCCAGTGCCGCGAAGAAGTTGAAGGGGAGGTTTTGGTTCGTGATGCGATGGACCTCCTTGTAAAGCTGTGGAAACAACAAGACAAAAAATAAACAAAAAACAAAACATAGAATTTTGAAATGCCTGTATAACTGTTACATATACATATATACAGTAACTAACAATCAGCTTTCAACTTACCTGGGCTTCACAGAAGAGGGCAGGCCACCGCTCCCTCAGCTCTGCAATAGGCCTTGGACTGTTGATTATTTCCTCACGTCTCAACGCGAATGTTCTCTGCATGAGCAAGAAGATGAGTGGTCCATCTCTTTCGGCAGGAGCTTTCTGAAACTCACTATGGAGTTCATTTCTTTGAGCCTCCAAGCTGTCCTTGCTTTCACCGGCGGGATAATTTGGTAGGTAATTAATCTCTCCCCGTCTGGGGCGCTTGATTTGAGAGTGGGCTGATGGAGCAGTGGGGTGAAGTCGACTACGCTTTCCTGCATTCACTGACACCTCTTTCAGGCCTGCTCTGCTAAGTTTCGTACGGTAGTTGCCCATCTTAAAGAAAAGGCTGTTTTTCCAGGCATCATATCCTGTTCCGGTCTTCTCTTTCAGACACGGATGCTTTTTCACTAAAGCCTCAGCAGCTTGGCGAATTTGTTTGCCACTTGGGTACCCAGCATATTTATACATCTCTATAGCCATTGCCTCCAATATGTTGTGTTTCTGATCTTTAGTTAGCTTCAGGGGCTTTGCTTCCTTCTCATAGGCTGTATTGCCCTGACTCAGAATATATTCAACCTCATAGGTAAACGATGGCACAGTGAAGTACTCTGGCCAGACCTCAGTCCTACAGCTTCTCTCCGGTGAGGAAAGAATAACTGTGTCATCTGTACTGATGGAGCTGACATCTAAGTCTACGGGGCTGAGATTCAATTCTATGACGTGAATCACTTTGACAGTTGCAATGGATGGGAGGCTATCAATGCTGACGAGGTTGCAAAATGCATTAAAATCTGGGTCTTCATACTGAAGTCGTACACAAGCCCAAATCTTGTTTTAATTTCTGAAACTAGTTCGTCAACTGTACTGGGTCGAGATGGCAAGACAAGAATTTCAGCGTTGTCATCAGCCAAAATGACGCGCAACTTCAGGGGTGAGGCCATCGGTACAACAGGAATTGCCTTGAACAAACAAACACAAGCAAACAATATTATGAGACAAAAATGCAAAAAATGTGCTGGTGCATACATTGCCCACAAATCTCTGTCTCACACTATAGCCTTCAAAAACAATCACACCTCATGTCTCTGACGCACGCGCCCATGCGCATGCGCGCATGCACACACACACACACACACTAGCAATCTTCATCAGAGACGGGGATGAAATGTTTAGGTGTAAGAATGAGTCTATCAGACACTCTATAAGCATACAATGGTGTCTGATCTTTCAGTTCACGGACATAGCGAACAACATGGCTATTTCCATCAGTAACAGTCAATTCGAATGACCGTAAATGCTCAACATACCATGCATCATAATCCTTCAGCACAACAGTGATTTCATTTGCAAGCAGTAGTATGTTCGTAATTTCTTTAAATTCTGGCAAGGAGTTTTGAACACCAGTGCAGACAAACATGCCAACCGCAAATGATGTTCCATCAATGTTTACTCGATTTGTACTAAGGACAGTCAAGTCGTCCACAGTCTGTGAAACACTGGCTTGTACCTCAGGCGGTAAGGTGTCAATGAAGGCTGATTTGACTTGAGACATCTCAATTGGTGGTTTGAAAAATTTGGGTGATGATAAGTGGTATGTCATCATCAGTTGATGTCTCTCTGCACATGTTTTTAACACATTTTTGAAGTTGTTAGCCTCATGTATGATCCTTTTAAAAATCCTGTGTTTCCCCTCAAATCTCATTGTCCATAGATGGACAAGGGGCCCAAAGCATCGAATGAGGTGAGGATAATGCTCCAGGAAATGGTGTTTTGGCCTCAACATTAAATTAGGAAACACCTCCTGGAGTATCTGTCTGTGCTCTGAGATTTTGCAGGACATGTACTGCAATGTTTCTTCTGTGAATTTGTGACACATGGCAAGATCTACCACATCTTTTAATGCCATTAGTATTTCCCAAAACCTGTCCCCATCTGGAATTTTGGAACCAATAATTACAGGAAGTAATCGCAAAAGAGCATGATTCTCATGCCCATTACCTCCAATTGTTCCTCGAGATGAAAAACTTGCAGTAACTGGATGAGGACGGTCTACTTTGTCATTGTGCTGATAAGGAAATGTCTTAATTGCCTGATTTAGATCGTTAAGAGTGAAGTGTTTCACTGAAATCATACCTTGCAAGCAAAGGGCCAACTCCACAGGCACTACACCTTCCAGGAGGTCATGCAGCAGGTCTGGTGGAAACCCTGTGATGGTGTGGAAATACACAAGCTCATCAGACAAAACACAAGTGCCTTTGACACCATATGTTTCCCCAACATTTTCATTTTCCTGAATCTGTTGTGTGAGGTGGTCATGTTGGTCTATTGACCTCATCTGGCAAGCATCAGTGGTTGCATCCAATGTCTGTACATCAGTTTTGGAGTAAAGACAAAAACGACAACTATAGACAGACCTAAAACTTTGGTTAAAACCAGCCATTCCATGAGCCGCGAGGTTGTCTGACACAACAGAGAAAACTGTCCCTATTATGGAGTCACCTAAAGTTTCAATGTAGACGCCATCCTGTTCAAGAATCTTTAAATCATTCAGCAGTGGTGCAAAAACTTTTGCATATCCAAATCTTTGGACATCTTTTGAATTGCACAACATTGCAAGCTGAATGGTGTGTAGGGCAGAGCGATATTTAACTGGCAAGTTTGCCAGGGACCAGTACATTGCACACATTTTGTAATATCCCCTTGACGTGCCAAGAGGACAAGCAATTTCTAGGTCGTCTGCATACAGAATCAAGGCAAACTTAACACCTCCTTCCGCAAAGAGTATATTGCCCTGATAATAAGAGCCATCAACATGTGATGCAAACTCACCAGGATTTGCGGTTCTTGGTTGAAATGCAATGTCTGCAATATCCGGCTTTTTCATCAATTCCTGTAAGGACGAGAGAAGAGGCACATAAACACATTTTCTTTGGGTACCATCAATAAGGTACTCAATGGGTTTGATATGTGGAAACCTCTGCTGTACATATGACTTTCTCCTCTTGGCTGTTGACAGCAGACCTTCACTTTTCACTGATCTGTGTAAGATGTTACACTCTGAAACTGCTTGCACAATTGAAGTGACAATTGTGTCAGTAACAGGGCAATTGTGCTTTTTCAGACTGTCACCAATTACTTTCTTCAGGATGGGTTCAGAGAGAGTAAAGAGCTGATCAATGTGCTCAACAATTTCTTGTGTTGCTCTATTACTAACATGAAGAATCGATTCCATCTTCAAAAAGAAGGCAGCCAAATTATATTCCAATTTCTGATCCAATGCATCAGTGTCATCTACTTCGTAGTGAAAGGGTTCCTCCTCATCGAATTCATCAGACCCTTCCTCACTGACACAATTTTGAGGAGGGTCAGACGAAATCGGCTGAACCAGCTCAGGTGCATAGTCTGAAGAATTACTATGTTCCCTGTGTTTGTGCGATCGAAATGTAGAATGCACATTTGAGGTAAATGTGCAGTCTTTGAATGGACACGGGACTATTTGTTTTTGTTGTAAATGTCTACCGAGGTGGAGAAACATGTCACGTTCAACAAACGGCTGTCTAAATTCACAAAGTGGGCATTTGAAAACCCTACTGCCAACTTCCCTCCCAGACCTCGGCGTTGCATGATCATGCACTCGAGACATATGAACCTTTAGCGAATTGAAGGTTCTGAAATTGCACATGCAATGGTAAAAGGGGCATGGTAATGGGCATGTTGCAGAGTACTGGCCATGTAATAGTCTGTAATGACTCATTAACCGCACTTTAACGGCAGTAGAAAAACCACACAACTTGCATTTCCACATTTTGGAATAGCTTGCAACAGCTTTTCAACGACAACACGGGCCTCGGGACAAATACTTAGTAATACTACTGTGACCACCGTACACAATAAGTAGTTCTACATCCATATAATGTAGGCATGTCGTGTGGAAAGCCCGACATATATCTAAATGCTTTCATATTACACGACGACGAAAAGGTTTGCTAGTTAGATAACCTCGGCGCGAGACATGTGGCTAGCATACATTGAAGCAAACTGGTTAACTGGCCACCACGCTTCGACAATATCATGACCACAACACGATGGAAACAAAATCAGACTACATGTTGCCGGCATTCCCGTGTCAGATACATGTTTGAAATTAAGCCATGAAACAGTAGTTCCTCATAAATTCACATTGCATATCGAAAGACCACAAACCTGAGACTGATACTTCGAGCTCAACTGGCGGCAGTGTGTGGTCGTCATCGATTGGTACTCTGAGTGAGTGACGTGTCGAGTCTTTCTGGCTTGCTCGCGCTCTGTCCACTTCGAAAGATCTGCAATCCCATTGGCTGTTGATGCATGCACCTGTCTCGAGGGGTTGTTTGGCGTTGACGTTGATCCAGGCTATTGCAATGAGCACATTTTCAACTCGCCAGTCGAATAATGATTGCAATTATGCAAGAGGTTCTTCAAATTATGCAAAGCATAAATACACACTGCATTGCAGTGTATTAGACTACCAGTCAGACCATCGTGACACAGTTGTCAAATTTTGTCTTCATTTTTGCATTGCTAGAAAGTCTGCTGAACGCCTCACCTCGCAAAATGTCTGTAGTAGGCCTAAACAGGTGTCAAAATAGAAGCAGAAGGGCTATGCTAATGTTTTCTGCTTTTATATGTGATGTCACTCCAACCATGATCCATAATTCATTATGCCAACTTGAGTCTTATGAGTGACTATGTCATCAATGATGTTATAGTCACTTATAAGAAACAAGTAAATGGACTGCAAAATCAAAATGAGTGCACTTCACTTTCAATAGTTAAGTAATCTTCACTTTCGGCTGCTTTTAAGTGATGTTAACATGAATCATTTTTTGAGATAGATCATCAGGTTTTACAGTGATGGCGCCCCAAGAGCAGTGCGGTGGGACGGTTCCATGCTCAGGTTACCTCCGTCATGGAGGAGGATGGGGGAGAGCACAGGTTAATTACTAACCTGGCGGGTCGGGAGTCGAACCGGCAACCTTTGGGCTACAAGTCGGACACCCTAACTAACCACTTACCCATGACTGCCCTTTTTTTGGTATCCGTACAGATCGTTAACTTGCCTGAACTGGACTGGAAACTCTACCTAAACACACAAGCAATGCTATCATAGAAGTCCGTATATACAAGTCCAATGATACAACCGACGTCATTACAAACTAACTTTTAATTCTCATGTGACCAATTTGATGCGTAAATTAAAAATAAAGTTAGGATTTTATTATAGAAATAAGGCATGTTTTAATGTTAGAGCCAGAAAGGAGCTAGTCACATCTACATTTGTCTCTGTCACTATGGTGACATTATTTATATGCATGCTTCTAAATCTGTGCTACAGGCTCTAGATTCTGTTTATCATTCAGCATTACGCTTTATTACTGGAGCCAAATACTAAACCCATCATTGTGACCTTTATATTTTGTCAGGTTGCCACCCACTGTCAGTACGTAGGCAGCTTCATCGGCTTACTTTTATTTACAAAGCAGTCATTGATCTGCTTCCCTCTTACTTGTCATTGTTTTCTTCCTCAAATAAAATATATAATCTTAGATCAAAAGATATTATTCTGTTTAACCCACCTACCCCTAGAACCAACCTTGGGAAATCAGCATTTCAATACAATGCCCCCTCAACCTGGAATGAACTTCAGAAACAGCTAGGACTAGACGTCTTCATTCCATTGTCTGATTTTAAAGGATAGTTCCGGCGTAAAATGAAAGTTTCACCATCGATTTCCCATGCCCCAAAATGTATCTAATGATGAGCCATTCAGGGGAATGCCGCGCCGTCATGGAGTTAGCTTATTTTAAGCTTTTTGGGGAATGACGCAGCCAATGCATCACGACGGGGCCAATTTGTAAATATTATTTTCTGATGTTTCCCCAAACAACCTCAAAACGCTCAATCAAACCGAGGCACAGATAAGATCATCGGACCACACAGTCTTTCACTGGCCAGTGTTTTCAGAGGTGTCTCACTGTTGCACTCTCTAGTCTGACCCGGATGCAGGCTACTCCATCAGGTGGCTAGGTAGGCTAAACATGGTCCGCGGTTCTTATAGCCTACCGGCTGCGGCCCTAAAATGAAAAGCTGGAACCCCGACAGTTTTCACCGACTGCCACTGTCTAAACCAGCCATATTACGGGAATGGCTAATAGCATCAGAAGTGGACGAAACTGACATAAAAACCCGGAGGGATAGCGACTACCGTGTGTGCAGGCAGCTGATTTGAAGAGTTGTATGGAGAGTAGGCCTACAGGTAGGCCTAGACTACTCTTACAAAGTAATTGCAACACGGTATGATATAACATGGATTCAACTTTGTAATATCACACCACTGGTGGTGTACTTACATCTTGAAGAGCACTTCTAGTACGACTTTATATAATTCCTCCGTAGCCCTCCTCCGTTGCGTAATGGTCCACCATCTGACCTTGTGCGCCCTCGTCAATTAGAGTCTACTTCACTGAACCTACACTAGCATGCTTGACATCAACCACCTCGAATGCCTCAGGTCGCTCACAATTTCACTTGCCATCCCGCGCTAGTTTGTTTTCACAGTTTATTTATCTCCTGTAGTGGACTACATTTACTGCACCTGTATGCCTTCCCAAAACAGAGTGCTTGCTGGCAAAGACACGCGGTGTTGCAACCAGTTTCTCAGATTCTCAGACAGTCAAGATTCATTCTCTCTCTTCAAACATACCTCCATAGCCATGCGCCTTTTTGACACAGCATTCCTCTTTAGACGGTTTCGTTTAGGTGTTCCATCTCCCTCACTCTTCTTGTCATCATCCTCGAAATGCTGCCTGCACACACGGTAGTCGCGATCCCTCAGGTTTTTATGTAAGTTTCGTCCACTTCTAATGCTAATAGGCATTCCCGTAATATGGCTTGTTTAGACAGTGGCAGTCGGTGAAAACTGTCGGGGTTCCAGCTTTTCATTTTACGGCCGCAGCCGGTATAAGAACCATGTTTAGCCTACCAAACTATCTGATGGAGTAGCCTGCATCCGGGTCAGACTAGAGAGTTGCAACAGTGAGACACCTCTGAAAACACTGGCCAGTGAAAGACTGTGTGGTCCGATGATCTTATCTGTGCCTCGGTTTGATTGACGAGACCTTTGTGATGAAGTGTGTAGCATTTTTGAGGTTGTTTATAGCGGGGAAACATCAGAAAATAATATTTAAAAATTGGCCCCGCCGTGATGCATTGGCTGCGTTATTCGCCAAAAAGCTTAAAATAAGCTAACTCCATAACGGCGCGGCATTCCCCTGAATGGCTCATCATTAGATACATTTTGGGGCATGGGAAATCGATGGTGAAACTTTTATTTTACGCCGGAACTATCCTTTAAGTCACGTATTGCGGACACCTTGCAGTATCAGTCTGAGTGTTTTTGAGGTTTTGTGGTTGAAGAAAAAAAAAACATATTGAACAAATTCAGCGTAGCATGTCTTATGTTCATCAAGTGTCTGCATTGGTCTATGCTTCTTGTTATGTCCTTGTTGTGTATTTTATTGATGAGCTCTGTTTGTCTTGCTTGCATGTTTTTGTTATGTCTCCTGGACTTGAACCTCCAGTGGACTCATTGTGTCTGCCAGTAAGTGATGTGCAATTGGTGACATTATGGGAGTGATTGGATACACTTTGGTGAACTCTACAGAATATCCAATCACTGGGTGTGACTAATAAAGAGTATCCAATCACTGGGTGTGACTAATTAGGCTGATACACTTGGAAGGACACTGTCCTAGGTTTTGAGAAGGGCCCACTATGCCTCAGGACAAGATGAAAATACTATGCCATGCCGAAGGGATGAGGGAAAGCTCTGTGCTTCCAATTCAGGAAAAGG
>NC_085866.1:55407160-55469660 GCF_034702125.1 Engraulis encrasicolus
GGGTTGTCTACACCCTTAAGCAATGTGTACAACAAAAGCAACCTGAGCAACCAGAGCGAATTTCAGCAATTAAGGTCAAGCTAATATCATGGGCTACGAGCTATGGCAAGGTTCGGCAAAAAAATTAAAAATAGAATGTTCATATCTACGAATGTCCCAGGCACTCAAGCCAGAGCCGTTATGTGATTGGCTAAATCAAACATGTCAATGTCACGTCCAGAGGGAATAAAGCAAATTCATGGCAAAACTTCTTCAGCGACCTCGTCATCTCTGGTGTATATGCAGCTTTATCCCTCTATCCCTTCCTCCCTTCATCTATCTAACCAGCCTTCTTTTCTTCCCTTCTTTCATCTCTCCATCTCACTTTTTTGCCCTTCTCCTTCTCACAGCCACAACATCATCCATCTTCCCTCGGACCCTCTCCACTGTCTTTCTGAAAGAACCCAGTGGGGTGTCAGAGAGAGGGACTCTGGAAGACATCTACAGAAGGATCGGGCACAGACTGAGCCAAAAGGAAGAGAGATGAAAAAAGGAAGACACCTAATATAAGAACAGGTGAAGCCAAACGATCACAGAGAGGGAGGCTGATGGAGACACCTAAGAACAGACTGAGCCAAGCGAACACAAAACTCCTGACTCAGGAGCAGGACACGCTTCACTTCCACTGACTTCTTTGTTCAGTTTAAACTGGAACATTTCTTTCCTGATGAGCAGGTTGTTCTTTTCTATTGGCTGTGCAGTTCCATTGCAATATTCCAAGGAGAGCACTGAGCTTTGCGACAATACAATTACATGTTCATAGGTAAACGTAGTATTGGTTGTATTTTTGGATGTAGGCATTCAAATGCTGTTGCGGTCAAATTGTTTTGTTGTTGAGTGACTGGCACTTGTGCTACCCCATATATCTTGATGATTACAATGATTACAAGTTATAATAGTCAAACGGCTAAGATAAGATTGTTGGGCTAATTAAGAGATAGGGTCATCTTTCGGGCCTGGGATGAGATGAGACCCCCTTGTTGAAATGACAATGATAATCAAGACATATAAATCTGAAGCCATAATGACCTACCCTACGCTGAGAGAGAGAGAGAGAGAGAGAGAGAGAGAGAGAGAGAGAGAGAGAGAGAGAGAGAGAGAACTTTTTAATATTCAGTCCCTTGTCACTTGTCACTACTCTTCTATCCAAGCACATCCTCATTGTCACGACAGTAAGAGCAGCCATTTTCTACAGCCCTGCTTCTAGAAATTGTCTTTGAGGGAACTGCTCTCAAGCACAAGAAAATTCACAGGCCGATAGTGAAGAAAATACAATTCCTTTTCATTCCACGCCCCCATAATCGTCTTTTTGTCACAGGGAATAAAAGCTGATGCCAATGCTACAGGTGACATTTAGAAAATGTAACCATGTGATGCCTTGAGCATTTTCAAAAGGTATTGTGGCAGAGTAGAGATTTCCACCAGGATTTTACTCCAATCAGTTCTCCTTGTCTTTCCCTTATGGGAGGCAAGAGAGACATAAGAGTAGCAGCTTGGGGTAAACCAGCAGCATAGATCTGGAGGAGCCTTCCATAGTCTTGTCTCCAACAAAGCTGATGAACTGAGGAGCAGCAATGGAGGTGGTGAATGAGGACTGGTTGATATGCTGATCACATACACCAGCACCACATACTGTGTGGACAAAGGAAAACACTGGGGAGGAACTTAATCCCAGTGGTGTATAAAAGACTGCAGCTTAGTCATTGTCTGTCGATACATCCAGAAGGACTCCAGTGACATTACTTTTGATGTGAAGTGGGTTTTTTTTCTTGCAGGTGTTCCATAAAGGCAATGACAGTCATCACTGTTACGCTGTGTGGGGGTTTCGCTAAGAGTCTTTAAATGAGTAGGCCTACTGTGTGCTCTGAATGTCAAAATAGCACTTTAATACAAGGGGTATACTGGGATGGATTAAAGATCTGTAATTCACCCCATCACAGTTTTATTGCAGTTTTCTCTCCGCCGAAGCTACAGTAGCCATTATAATCTCCAAGAGACTCATTTCTTGTCTGTCCTTATCCTCTAATAGCCGGAGATTTGGTGGTCGCTGAGGCTACAGCAGCTCAGAACATTGTTGCTAAGAATGCACATCTGTGCCTACTCTGTATAAGAATGACAAAGCATAAAAAATGTTTTTTGCCAGACACTGAAGAAGATTAACCCCGAAACGTCTGACGGGCAATAAACCACAAAACTTGGAGTGCTGTCCTGCTCTTTATTCATATATTCTCGAGGAATGAGCATCCAGTTTTTTACTTTGTTTGAGTTGAGGGCGTTACACCCCTATGCTATGGCATTTGGCCTTGGTCACTGACTGTAGCATGTAAGACATTAAAAGGTGGTGCAGCAGAAGGGAGACAGAGGGGGCTTTACACATTCCACAAAATTGTTTCCCTAAGTGCTGTACATGTTTTGGTTACATCTGTGTTCCTTGGGGTCAAGTTGACCCCAAATTATTTTAAGTGTACATGTTCCTATCTGTCTAGATTATGTCAAATACACGAACATAAGTTATTTAGAACAGAACATTTGCTTTATTTAGGGCTCTGATAGCTAACAATATGTATGATGTGGACAAAGGCCAAAACTAATGCAAGGCAACGTTTGGGCAGTTGTTGCACATTTTCGCCTGGTCATGGATTAGTTCTTTCGGTGTGTGGGCTGTGTGTGGGGGTGCTAGGACTTATCTAAAGGGCTTTTTATGTCCCCAACAGAGCAACAGTAAATATCTGAGGCATAAACCAGTGCCAAAGTTTTTGCTTCTACTGATTTTGCAGACATTTAAATGGCTGGAGTCAAAATGACCCCAAGGATCACCGATGTAACCTAAATCTGAGGATAACAGGAGGGTTAAATGGAGACCAGCCATTTGATGTGCTGATGCTTCATTCAGTTGTTGTTGTTTTTTGCACATATCTGTGATTTTCATACTACTCGAGAGTAGCCTGGAGCTGAGGCTGGCTTGGCACCAATCAACATAATAGATGACATAGGCTACATATTCATATATAGGGGAAAAACAAAAGGCAGAAACCAAACGGAAATTTAGAAGGGTAGAGGCTCACGCCAGCCTTGCAGCCAGCCATTGAACCCCAGCCAGCCAGCCAGCCAGCCAGACACACATACTCAAGAGACAGGGAGAGTCTCGTCTCAATCGAAAACGTTTTATGTTGCTGCTGAGTTCAGCACTGCCTGGAATAAATAAACATGGGCCTTCTTCTCTCTGCACTTAACCACATCCTATAGTAGTGCCTAAGCTGCCAACAGCAACTTTTCAACCCTCATGCTTTACTTAAGTATAGAGCAGGTTTACAGAATAGTCCGCCTGCCTGAATCTGTTGATATGCCTACTGTACTCTGTAGTAAAATAGGAAGGCACACCTCTGGTCCCCACTACAAGTGTTGTCCAAAGCATCTAACACAGGGGTGTCAAACTCATTTTGGTCCGGGGGCCGCATACAACCCATGTGGACCTCAAGCCAGCCGCATTAGTAACATCATCGCAAAAAAAACGTAAAGCATTAGTATTCAGTACTATCACGTTTTAAGTGTGATGAATATGTAGAAAGCAATGCAATACTGATAATCCTATGTAAATTTTCCTTGACTTCATTCATTCATTGCCAACCGTCAATGAATTAAATATGGGACAGTTCATTTTGGCAGGGGGTCTGGGGGTTCTACCTCAGAAAATGTTGTATTTCTTAAATGTAATTTCCACGCATTTTCACGCATTCTAACATCCCGTTTCCAGTTTCAGCTTAATAGGAACCAATACAAATCCAATTACGTTTGACACCCCTGATCTAACAGGTGCTTAGGGACAAGGCCATTTCTGTGTAGAACATCAAAAACATAGGCTAAGTAGGCTACATCTTATTCTGAATGAGAGCGATGTGAGCATTTTTTCTACCTTGAAAATGTGGTCTGTTAGCAAATGTAGCCTACTATCTACTGTATGTCTATGTGGAAATGTGTTATCCTTGTTTCAAGTAAGCATCTCCAAGCTCTGTGTACTGCAAGTAGTTTGTGTTGGTTTTTATTCTAACGAATGATATGCAGACTTAATGTCCTCTTTCCCATTATTTTACATTTACAAAATAATGTATCCCTCCTTTGGACTAGCCATCCTTCATTTTGTGTGGATTTAAAGAAGAACAAAAAAATCATCAACACAGTATATTCCACCCTCTCATTCATAACCAAGGACATACTCTGGTTTCAGCCGTCTACACTAAACTGGGTAATTGACAATTTCAGATGAATGTATCGCGAGATTGGAGAAATTAATGCAATACATCCAGTGAGTTGAGCGTGAGGGAACCAGGATGAACTTGCCATGGAGGACATTTTTCGCGTGTGTGAGAGTCACATAATCGAAATAAAGGCGTAACTATACCTCACTTACTTACATCAAATACTCCTCAGCAGAGTCAGCAGAGGTTTAAAAATGTATGACAAAATGAATGTCTTCATATTGCAAACTGTAATGTGATCGGATTGCAGAGGCAGTGGATCCGTTGCCATTATTATTATGATGCCATCATCACAGACAAAGCTTATCAAAGGTCGTCTAAACAAATACACAAACACTGAAACAAACATAAATAAACAAATTAATCTCATAGGGATCTTAAAATGTGTAGTGTTTTCATCAGTTACACCTGCAAATCCTGTTCTTCTTTGCAACCAGCTGATTGCTAAAACCCCAACATGAAAGGCGTGTGTGTGTGTGTGTGTGTGTGTGTGTGTGTGTGTGTGTGTGTGTGTGTGTGTGTGTGTGTGTGTGTGTGTGTGTGTACATATGTATGCATGCATTACCCAACTCTGTTTCCCTCCCACGCCTCTCTGTAAGTGTGCCTGTAATGGCCATGCATTTGGCATCTGTCCAGGCGACACCTGATTTTGCAGTGCGTCGCTGGCAGGTTAGAGCCAACATTAGTGTGTGTGTGTGTGTGTGTGTGTGTGTGTGTGTGTGTGTGTGTGTGTGTGTGTGTGTGTGTGTGTGTGTGTGTGTGTGTGTGTGTGTGTGTGTGTGTGTGTGTCTCTGTAAGTCATGCTAGTGTCATGACTGTGTGGCCATCTGTTTGTCATTAGAGTGCATATAACACTTTAAAATGGCCTGCTGTTCACCCTCTCTTATCCTGTAATAAGAACGACAAATGTCCTCAATTACCAACATAAACAATGCAGCTTTCATCTCCACTTCAAAATGGTGGGCCATGCATTTAATAATCATATTGTGTTCCTGTATTCGTGAGGATATTTTTTTGTAGCAACAACACTGTTACACAAAGTTTAGTAGTTCTACTAATGATGTTATTAAGTGGGCTTGACCCAGCAAGTCCCACTTATTGTCATCTCTGAGTGGCGTTTAAACTTGCTTGCTTATCATTCTTCAGAATAGCAAATTTGACCTTGGCAATGACCTTTTAAGGTCACAATCACACATTCTCCTCATGAAATTGTCAGAAATGATTTCCTCTCCAAAAATTGGTCAGAATTGATGTATGGCATGTGTATAAACAGTTTAAAAGTAAAAAACACAGGTTTTTGTCATAGGCGATAGCGGCCATATTTGGCGGCCATATTGTGAAAAATCTGGCACTATGGTGGACGAGCACCTCCGTGATTTTTAATGTCTAGGAACCCACTAACTCAATTCCAGTGAGAAACGCCCCCAACTCAAAATTGCGAACGGGTCTACATGGATGGTCCAGGACTATTGTGTTAGTCTGTGAAAAATTGAAAACGTATCTCCTCCTAGGTCTTTCGAGTCACCGTTCAAACACTAAAATGACCGGCGAGTTAAAAAATATGAACTGTAATGACTCAGCATTCTGCTTTGGCACCACAATATTAACTGTAGTTTTCAAGGTGAGAAGTCCGCACACTCTTTGTTGTATTTTATTATTTCATGGCAGGATTACTTTTCGATCTCAACAGTCTGATGAAGGCGTCTCACTTTGAAAACTACAGTTGGTCTGTCTCGTCTTATTTTTTTAATTCACATTTAGACGAGCATTCTTAGAGGAAAATATGAAGACGCAAGAGTAGCCTATATGATATTTGATTAGATGCATTCCAGAACGCTGTGTTGTGGTGTCATGGCGTTTTTTTTTAAAAGGTGCACTGTGTAGGATGGTGCCCGGAGTATCTATTGCAACTATGCTGCTCATTGAAACTGTGCTGCTTACTGCCAATTTTGGTCTTTTCATGAATATTTGCTAAATTATGAATTAATATTTACTAGTGTGACCAAAATACAGTATCTTTTGCAGATGAAAATATCTATTTATGGAAATTCAAAATGGCAGACAATGGAGAAGATCCCCTTTTTCATGTATGAAAAGTGCAAATTTTCCCTGTCACAATGAATAGGCCTACTTAGAATTTGATGGTGCAAAGTATTCATGAAAAGGTAACCTTTGTGAATGGGTAACATCAATTCTGGAAATAATTACACAGTGCACCTTGAAAGGAATAAGCCATTTTTGTAATTTACTGTATTTTGAAAATACATAGGCCTACCCATTCACAACTTTGATATTTCAATGAATATTTACTAGAAGAAACTAACATCTACTTATCTGACAAAGAAGAGAAAAGTATGGAAGTATGGGAAATATAGATTTCTGACATTTTGAACAGGCATACTGATAAATAGAAACGATAACACTTGGAAATGGGCAGCATAAATTCTGGATATAAACTACTAAAACAAACTCTGCCTTTCAGTAATATTGATATTGATCAATTGAAATCGATTGTCTACTGTTTGTTGATGTTAATTGCCAAGTCAGGGACACACACGTATCATACACATAGGCCTACTGTTTGAAAGGGCCGAAAGAGACCTTTCCAATGGTACCATACACTCACCCATACACAAAAGCTATGTAAATAAAAACATCAATTGAAATGCGTATGCAAAAACTGAGATAATAAAAAATATTATTTTCTCTAAAAATTATGGGAGGTCCGGACCTCCCTTACCTCATACTGTATGTGGCTACGGCCATGTGTGGTGTGATGGATCCCCGGTATGTCCGGAGTAGAAGTAACGCACAGTGTTCCGTACAGCGCCACCTCGCAGAATGGCGTTTCCGCAATCAAAACAATGCCATTCGGTGTGATGGCAACCATCACACATATTGAATGGCTCATGTGAAAGAGGAGGTTGTCGTCTTCAAAATAAGACCACATCGACTTACAGTGGAGCATTGTGGTTAATGTATGGATTGATTATTTGTGCCAAGTGCCGGTTAGCCATGAGCTGCTAGCTTCCATCGGCCTGAACAAATAAGTAACAGTATTCCGTACATCTGATTTACCTTAAAATGCTGCATTAGCAATGGTTTTCATGCAATTATAATGTTGGTGTGTTTGTTTGTTGTCAAACTATCCCTTCAAAACAGAGTTTGAATGACTACAACACGGTAAAGATAACTTTGAAAGCAACATGCATGCTAGCCGGAAGTAGCTACAAGCTACCTTGTTGCAACAAGTTACATTGCAGCCAAGAAAGGCACTTCCATACGCGGTTGCTATGTTATTTTTACCGTGTTATATTCACTTAAACTCTTCATGGAACGAATAACAATTAGTTTAGCACTTCACAAACACATACACATTAGATCGGTCATGAAAACCATTGGTAGTGCACCGTTTTAATGTAATGAAGTTGTACGGAGTACTGTTACTTATTTGGTCAGATGTGTTCGGAATACTGTTACCTATTTGATTTAATCAATCAACCCATACATTAACCACCGCAATTCTAGTTGGTCTTATTTTGAAGACGACAACCTCCTCTTTCAAATGAGCCATACAATAGGTGTGATGGTTGTCATCACACTGAAAAGTTTATTTTAATCGCGAAAACAGCATTCTGCGAGGAGGCGCCGTACGGAACAATGTGCGTTACTTCTAAGCGCAGACACTCTAATTTGACAGTCGCCGTGTAAAAAAAAGGTACTTTTGATTCAATATTGTGTTGCCTTCCTTCGCAGTCGCTCTCGTATAAACGGCCCCTAAAGATTCCATTCTTAACTGTCACTTTTTGAAGATTCCTTTCTTAACGACCATCTGCATAGGATTTTAGAACCCTTTATAATATATTGTACATCACTTCTAGGCAATGTGATAATACTCTTGCTGGGAAACATAATTATAATTAGCTGCTTGGCTTAGTGGTTAAGGTGTTGGTTTGAAGATTATGAGGTTGTGAGTTCAGATCCCACTCTGATCCGAATTGATTTTAAGATTTTATTATATATCCTACAGTCTTCCTTAGCAAGTTAAAATAGCATGTATGCCATTTATTAAATCCCCGTAACGCGGAGTGCCAACACTTTCAAGATGGCTGGTCTCATAGGACTAAATGTTAACTGTTAGCTTGGAGGCAAAATTTGCACCGTCATAACTAAAAAACGGTTGAAAGTACAGGAGAATGATAAAACCCTATTATTTAACTCAAGGGAAGGTGTAAAATAAGCTCATTTCCAAAAATGGGACAGTATCACTTTAAGGTGGCTGAATTTTTGTTTAGCCCTCAACTTCTGACCGGATGGGTGGAAATGTCCCAGATTTGGTGTGATAATGCCCTAGGGTGGCTTCATGAACTGATTAGATTTTGGAGGACACTTTCAAGATGGCTGAACTCAAGATGGACGATTTTTTTGTGTAGCCCATAACTTCTGACCAGATGGATGGATTTGTCCCAAATTCGATGTGATAATGGTCTAGATCAGGGGTGGGCAATTATTTTGGCCAAAGGGCCGCATTGGGTTTAGAAAGTTGACCAAAGGGCCGGATGTCGTAGGCAACTTGCCTATGTCAATAATAAGAAGAAATGGTGTATGCCAACATAATTACACCATTGTCAGTTATGCCATTCCTGCTAATTGTATCTAGATGTAGACTTGAGTAATCTTGGGTTTCCAAGACCCTTGTTTTAGGTAGACAATTTAAGAATGAGTGATCATATGAATCTGCATTTTTTTTTGGAAAGGCTCTGAGGGCCGCATGAAATGGCCGAGCGGGCCGCATGTGGCCCCCGGGCCTGAGTTTGCCCACGTCTGGTCTAGGGTAGGTACATGAACTGATTCGATTTTGGAGGCCAAAACTGTCAACTTGGCTGAATTCAACTGGCCGATTTTTTGTTTGGCCCATAACTTCTGACTGGGTGGATAGATTTGCCCCATTTTTTTTTAGCTTTGTTTTCATATATTTTTCTTTTATATTTAGTATTTAATATCTAAGTTTATAAATAGGTGGACTGGAGTGGTAGGAATGATGAGAGACTGGAACCATCCTGCTTCAGGGATATATACTTTAGCAGTAGGAGGCGACTGCATAGGCCTACTGTAGTTTTACTAGAACTGCTCACCTCTGGCCCAAAAGGCAAGCCTACTTTCAGCATTTTCTGCGAGAATGCAATCTAGTTTGTTTAGTAGTTTTCTGTGGGGGAAGCAAAGTAGGCCTATTACTAGGCTACTACTACTACTACTACTACTACTACTACTACTACTACTACTACTGCTCTGGTAATGCTTGGGTCACCCCATAAAATGGAAAAAGTGTTTGTACATGTAATATCAGTATGACATATAATGTGTTCATGTTCTGCAGTGGTTAAAAAATAGTTGTTAGCAAAGGCACTGGATATGAATACTCATATCAGATCAAACAATATGTCTACATTTTGCACTTTTGCTTCACTATAGACCTCTAGACCTTCAGACTTACACTATTGCTGTTCACTTTTGCTTCACTATAGAGCTCTAGACCTCCAGACCTCCAGTGTATGGCTTTAGACCTATGGCGTTGAAAGAAGGGCCTCACTGCAGACCTCCAGACCTATGGCTTTTAAAGAGGGTCCTCAAGATTGGTTTATACAGTGAGTCATTATGCAGCGTTCACAACCAATTTTATGCCTATTGGGTAAATTCACAGAACATTTCCTCTCTGCAGTAGCAGTGCTGACTGCACCAGGCACTTTCAAAACGTCAACACAATCAATGGGGACACTGAGAGCAGACTCAACAGAGAGAGTGTGTATCTGAGGTATTTTTCTCTCTCCCTAAGAAACCATGAAATTAATACAAAAACGAGCAAATATGCTTGCAAGCAGCAGCAAGCGGACATGTCAGCAATCACAGTACATGGATAAGGATTATTTGCTCCAGCAATGGAGAGAACCAGTCAAATGAATCCTTTCCACCAGTCTAGTCAACCATATTTCTTTTCTTAAAACCTGAGTATAGACTGTATCCTCGACCACCATTTTGACTACCTAAGTGCCAGTTGCATTGTTTTGCCAGTTGCATTTGTATGGACTATGTGTGGTGATTAATATTAAGGCTATTACATGTAAGATAATGCCTTTTGGACCTTGAAAATGGACATACTATTCTTTTTTTAACCCTTGTGTTGTGTTCATAAGCTGCATACACCTGTGGTGTTCGGGTCATTTTTGACCCGTGATAACAAAACTCAGCCATAAAATACCTAAAAACACTAGTTATCATCAAATATTGTTTTTCATCTCATGGCTAACTTGGTATGTATTCATATCCATGGAAATATTACTTTATGTATTCATCTTTTTGACTTTACAGGTCTTTTATCTTACATTATGCAAATCGTTTTTGATGACCAAAACTATCAAAATCTGCATAAATTCACTATTAACACCTCCTAGAGTGATACAATTAGTGATTATGTTGTCCATGTATTACAGCTGATATGTGAGTACAACAACCCCCAAATTTATTTAATTCGTTTTTCTCTAATATTAAAAAATATCATCAATAGTGGCATTTGTGGTGTTCGGGTCCAAACCAACCCAAAGATATTTACAGCAGGATAAAGACCAAATGTCAACTAAATTAGTTTTTCAGTGCATAAAATCAATGTTTAAATATGTTGACTTGGTGTTTTTGAATATTTATATGATTTTAGTGTGGTAAATATACAAAATAACAATTCTGTCAGAGTCCCAGCTATTCCGCCAATCTAATGCAAAGATATTAGAAATGAACACCTCAATGAACATGAAAAAAATCACACTATTCATCTGAATACCCTATGCCATGAACATGGACCATTATGTCATTGCCACATCAACTTTATGGAAAGTATAAGACCAGTTTTACACGTTTGGGTGCAATTATGAATTTTTGATACGTTTTTTGGAAAAAAATATGTGCAAAAATGTATTTTGAAAACAAATGTGCCACAAAACTCATTATATAATCCAGAAATGGATTCCCTGACCATGAAAACATATGAGTAGACACCAGAAATACATCTGTACTCCTTTCACAACAGGAGATATGACGTATTGTAGTGTATGGGACTGTCCGGCAGCCATATTGGATTTGTAATATGAAAAAGCTGGCAATTTTTTTTTTCAGGCAAGAAATATATTTTCCTCACCATAAATCACCAAACTGAGGACAAAGGGCAACCAACAGCTTTTCAGAAATGCATACAACAACCAAAAATCTATGCCGGGTCAATTTTGACCCTCGAACACCACAGATGTAACTTTTTTTTTTTGGACCTTTAAAATGTACTAAAATGACCAAACATATTTTTTTTGTGTTGAAATGATTGTGACTGAGGATTAGATGAAGCCTTATTCCAAGAAAATAAAGGAAAGTGTGTTTTTTTCACACTAAAACTTGAAAACGGGTCAAAAATGACCCGAACACAACATAAGGGTTAAATGATCTTCATTAAAAAAGACTACATTTGGGTTATTGATGGGCGAACACACTGGCGGCAACAAGATTAAGCGACAAAGAATTGCTGGACTGTGTATCAAGAGCTATACAAGCGATAGAAGTGACAGACTATGCCCATTAAAAGCAGAATGCAAGCATTCCGACATTCCAGTTGGCTGTGGCGGCTGTCACTGAAACGTATCATAGCTCATTTGCATAATATTTGCTGAAGTCCACTTACAAACAGTTGCTCAAATCACATCTAGTCGCCTTTAGGACAGCTCCACACTAAAGCGTGGCGGAACGGCAACGAGTCTTTCTTCTTAGTTTCGGCCGGTGTGTTCTACTCGGCCTTTCACACCGACAGCGTCTGTGTGCGTGGCCTGTCCAGTTCAAAATCTCCCCCACAGCCAAAGCTACAGTGCTACTTTGCCATTCATTAGAATGGGACACCGCCGGTCGCTGCGTCCAAAATTCGCTCAAATTCTATTTTCCAATGTGGCTCCCGCACCGCTGACGCCCGACTACTGCCGGTTGGTGTGGAAGGACAGATATGTTTCCATGTATTTTCACCAACGCCGGTAAAAATCGCTTCCGTCCTGCGACGCTTCACCACTTTGGTGTGAAAGCGGCCTCAGTCACCCAAATCGCTTTTGTCTCTTCTGTTACCAGCGTCTCAATACAAAGTCAATTAGTTCCATCGCTGGAGTCGCTCGAGTCATGTCTGTTCTATTCGTGCCATTATAGAGGTTGAATTAGAAGTAGGTGAGCATTGTTTTCTTCCATATAGCTATGGAGTAGGGATGGCACAAACCGCACCGAAAACCGAAACCGTACAATTCACACACATACCGAACCGAACCGTGCAATCCGTGGCAAACCGCAGTTCATTTGCTACACATAAAAATATGTAAAACAGAGATCCTAGGAGTATCTTATCCAGTCTCTCTGATTAATACATTAGAATATAATACCAATGAGAGGATGACACAATTAAAATCACACCATTTTCACATTATAAGCCTACACAAAACCATATGTAGGATATTTAGTGATAAATCTGATTCTATTGTCCAATTGAAAGAAGGCATTTTGAACGCTCAGACAGCGCACATCAGCTGACGACAGCTTAAGTGCAAGCGTAGGTTAGCACAAGAGGCAGTTCTCAGACACATACAAAAGGTCAAATTCAACTTACGCATCATCACTTTATAATTGCAATTGTATAAATGGTTTAATATTCCCAGTGCACCATTTATTATGAATAAAAAAACGAGAACCGTAGAGAACCGAAAACCGTGACTTTCATACCGTGATATGGACCGAACCGCGAATTTTGTGAAACGTACCAGCCCTACTATGGAGTGACCATCCCTATGGGTTGTGGGTGTGTTCTGACCGTTATATGAATGAGCCTCACTCTTTGGTGTAGTGTTCAGAGCCACAATTTGGTACCCCAGAATGTCTAGACTTCAGTATGGCAACTCTACTCCCCTTCGCTACACATATAGTATAGTGGCTAAGATAACATTTTGTAAGTTAACATTTTGGTTTGAGCTTTACATTGTTGTCAACTTCCAAAGGGTCCAAAACAACTGCCACCACTGACCATCGACGGCGATGCTGTGGAGAGAGTGAGCAGCACCAAGTTCCTTGGAGTGCACATCAGCGACGACCTCTCTTGGACCACCAACACTACATCACTGGCGAAGAAGGCCCATCAGCGTCTCTACTTCCTGCGCAAACTAAAGAAGGCAAGTGCTACACCCTCCATCATGACAACATTCTACAGAGGAACCATAGAGAGCGTCGTGTCCAACTGCATCACAGTGTGGGGAGGAAGCTGCACGGAGAAAAACAGGAAGACACTCCAGCGTGTTGTGAACACAGCGAAGAAGATCATTGGAGTACCACTCCCCTCCCTGCAGGACATTTACACCACACGCCTCACCCGGAAAGCACTGATGATCATCAAAGACACAAGCCACCCTGCACACAAACTGTTCAGCCTCCTGCCCTCTGGAAAGAGGTACAGGCGCCTCCGTTCCCGTACCACCAGGCTGGCGAGCAGCACAATGCACCAAGCGATCAAGATGCTGAACACTCAACCCACTCTCCCTCCACTGTCAGCCTCTAGCCAGCAAGGCCACTGACAACCCCCCCCCCATCCCCCACCACCATATCTGCGACTGAACATTCCACCTGCACTACTATACTTGTGACTGAACTTTCAACCTGCACTAACTCAAAACATGCACACACACACACACACACACACACACACACACACACACACACACACACACACACACACACACACACACACACACACACACACACACACACACAAGCACACTGCACTTTCTGCACTAAACCCAAACATACATACACTGACACACACACACACACACACACACACACACACACACACACACACACACACACACACACACAGACACACGAACACACACACAGACGCACACCGCACCTTCTACCTGCACTAAACACATACACACACATACACACACACACACACACACACACACACACACACACACACACACACACACACACACACACACACACACACACACACACACACACACACTGCTGCTGGTGTACTTGACAGACCTTTTTAATATTTATTTTTCTTCAAAATGCTACTATTACCATGTCAGAACGCTATAAAGGACTTTTTTAGGAAAAGCACAAAAGCACAACAATACCTCTTAATGTATGTCCTCTACAAGTCTTCTGTTGTCCAGTCTTGCACTTTAAATGTCTGTATGAGCACTGTCTATGTCCATACTGTCTTAAGTCCATGTATAAGTACTGTCTATGTTTATACTGTCTATGTCCTTACCTAGATTAGTCTGTCTGTATGGGAAAGCAAGAAATGTAATTTCAAATTCTTTGTATGACCAGTGCATGTAAAGAAATTGACAATAAAACCTACTTGACTTGACATTCTGTGTATAGTGCCAGGAGCATTGTTTTGTTCCTACAGTACATAGTGGACTGTCTTTACTGGTTGAGGGAGTAGGCCTATTTCAGATGGAGTCTTCCATTCAGTGCTGTGTGCCTGGTTGCAGCATTCAGCTCTGACATTCAGCATCAGCATCAGTACCAGGCCTGGCTGCACCTGTGAGCTCTCTGCTCAGTAATAACCATCTAAGTACCATGAATTAGTGCCAATCTGTTGCAATTGCCTCAAGTGAGCAAGTGAGTGGAAAATAATTGATATTTTCCCCAACACTGATATATTAGTTTCTCATGCACACAAGGGTGACTTGGTTACATCTACGTGAATTATTTATTCAGCAATTGGAATAGATCAATTAAATAATTTAAGTGTGGTTTGTAAAAGAAAACCTTGATCTGTTGTGTCAGTATCGGCCACTGCCTCCACTGGTGGCTGGTGTTGGGTCTAATGTCGCATTCCCCGGCGGTAGGAGCTTCCCAATATGCAACCAGGAGGTAGAAACCTCCCAATAGAAAGTGTTCCAACCAGCAAGTCAAACTTGAACTATTTCTATCACTGTGCACCCATGCTGTGTCATTGCTGTGTTGACGTCACGATTTCGAAGTCTGGGTACTTCGATTTGGTCCCAGCTCGCGACTTGAACATTCTGCTTCAACAGGCGTTCCAATGCATTTCAGCATGTAGAAGGTCAGAAATATCCCATCTCCCACCCTCGGGGAATGCACCATAACCAGCTCACCAATCAATAACTGTTTTCTCTCAGCTGAGAGTCACAAACGCTTTCAGGCGCCATATGTCATTATTCTACACACCTCTGCACACCATATTGTCTGTTTATCCATGGTGGTGAGTTTATGACAAACAAACAGACTGAAAAAAAAGTTTAAATGAAATTTGTTCACAGTCCTGCAAAGCACCATTCTTTAGATGTTTGTGCTGATTTCTTCTTCCAGTCTGGTAATTTGTATTTGTTTGTGTTCTGCTTACATGGTTACAGTGTCACATTGCTACACTTGTCAGGTGACGACTCACTCCA
This sequence comes from Engraulis encrasicolus, assembly GCF_034702125.1. NCBI lineage: Eukaryota > Metazoa > Chordata > Actinopteri > Clupeiformes > Engraulidae > Engraulis > Engraulis encrasicolus. Next base: position 55,422,951 of record NC_085866.1, read on the forward strand.
AATGAATAGGCAAACATCGCCAAGAGCAAGAAACATGTGGCAAAGTGTTCTGGGCCAAATCAAATTAATTTGCAAATAAAAACATGACTGGGTTCAGTGTCTCGCTGCCAGTGAGTTTGTTCAGATGAGCCTCACTAATTTTGATGGATGGTAGAACTCATCAGAGTGCTCAGCACTGTTTAGATAACAGCCAACCATGTAAAACGACAAGGACATTTTAATTACTAAAATTGCTAAATTATTTAATTAATTAATTATTTAATCATAATGATTTATATTAGTATGTCCTTTCTTTCTACTTCCACGTCAACATTTGTACTAATTGTGTTCGTGACAAATAAATGCATCTTATCTTGTCTAATCCTTCAATGCACATTGCTCAATATTTTTAGTCTTAATTGCTTAATTGCAGACCTATGGAGCAGGGAAGAGCTTATTTTGTTATTTGAATGAAAACCAACATTTTGGACAGTATAGAGTTGTTATTGTATTGGCCAGTGGTGTCTGTTGAGCATGCTAGTAGTCTAGACCACACTATAGAGCGCCAGGGGAGCCTTCTGAAGAGGCGCTTTAATATGCCGTCTGGGCCTCCAAAATAAACACCATCACTCACTCCCCATCCACTGGCTTGCGTCCCTGGCCACTGGGCGAGCATATTGATATAAGGTTTGCCCTTCACACTACAACAATTAAACACTCTCCCAGCAAGTTACCAGAGCATGAAACTGACTGCAATGCTCCGAACAAACTTGAACTGTTTTAGAATGATAAGGCATCATATACCTGTTAAGGCAGCCTTATTGTTTTTTCATGCCATGATACTGTCTCATTTATCTTACTGCATTACTGTATGGGGCCAAGCCTCCCAAACATTAATTAAACCTATTTTATCATTATACAAACAGGCATTAAAGATACTGGATCAGAAACCAATAAGGTGGCACCACTGCCTCATAGTAACGAAATATAACCTCCTAAGCTTTGAGAATTTTATGAAGTTTTCTTATCTTAAATTAATTTTTAAATGTGCACATAATCTTGCTCCTGCTGTACTATGTTCTTTTGTAACAAAAATAAGCACAAGAAGGGTGGCAACTAGAGGAGTACTGAACGGCAACTGCACAGCAGAGGTGCGCAAAACTTAATTTGTCCAGAGTTTTTCAGTTATTGGAACTCAATTGTGGAACAACCTACCTGCAGTAATAGCACAAACTGAGTTCAAAACATTTAACAGACAACTGAAACACTGGCTGAAGAAAAATAAAAAATGTAATCATCACAACACACAATAGATAACACACATACTGTACATGCACACACAGCATATAGATCACACTCATCATATTGTTTTTTGCTTTTTCTTTCAGCACATGCTTTTAATGTTATAGGAAGTATGTTTTAAGCTAGCATATAATTGTCTACTGTATACTGTATATTTTGTATAATTGTATAGTCTATATTTTATCAGAATAGCTAGCCTGACCATGGACTGAGGTTGCAAATTAGCTACCTAGCTATAAACCTTTTATGAACCCACATCTGCAAGCTGTGACATGGCATTGCCATGGCATGTTTGTAATAATGTGCACTGCATTGTCCCTGACAAATAAACCACAAATAAATGATTTATCACTGGTCGAGGAACATTTGCAGAGACATGGAAGTAAGAGTTAGGCGAATCCCATTGACCTCAGTGTTCCATTTTTACACAACAATGGTGGCTCATGGAGCCTTTGACACACAGATCGCCATTACCATACACAGTTTCAACATAGTTCCAGGAAGTGGACGTAGAACAGAGAAAGTGCTGTAAAGGTAAATGTAATTAATTTTAGTTAATTTTTACTTAATCTTTGCTTGTATTGTAGTGGTTTTGTGTTGTGGTTTTGCGAACAAAAAGCTGCTGCCTAGAAGTAAAAAGTATATGAATCTACAGTATGTGACTCTGTATCTCTTTTGCCCCCTCAAACTGATGAATGGATGTCCAAAAGTTTCCGAAGCCTGCACAAACAGCTGCAGCGTGTACACAGGATGGACAATGACAATGTCACTAAACGTGACTCATAATGACTGCACATTGTGTGGGCACACTGTTACACAGTTGGCTATATATTCCATGGGTTGGTTAGTCTGAGGGAGCCAGGTTTTTCCAAGTGCCTCAGAGAGGGGATTAAGACTCATGAACAAAAAATCACTTACATTCACACTCAGTATAACTGCAGCCACGGAAATAGACGTGAAAAATAACTAGAGACAACATGCGCTCTTTTGAAAAACCCTGAACTCTGTCGAAAATCCTCTGAGAGGAATCACATCTCATTGCTCACCTCAGGTGTTTAAAAGCTGTTTGAGCTACATACTTAATTGATTATTCAAGGTTTTTTGAGGTCATTCAAGGTCATTGAAAACGAGTTTCATGGCAGCAAACTACCAAGTGGTGTGCCAAAACATCAGTCATTTACATAAAGACAAAACACTTTTAAATACATTTTTAATGTACCCCTTGAAAGTCTGCTGTTTCTTCAACTGCAACTGCAACTGCAACGGCATCTTACTAGTTTTGAAACACCACTCAACAATGTCTGACTAATAAACATAGAAGTCTTGTTCTTAATCACCCAGTACCCCATATCCTGTGTGAATCAGTGCCTGTGGAAAATTTGAAACCTGCGAAGGTGAAATCATTTCCGAAAGTTAATGGTACCAATTGTATTTTTGGATATTGTGTGTGGGTGATTTCTTTCATATTTTTTTCTGTCAGGAAGCACCTACTGTTTAAGAAAGGCATTACTAGGGTGATGAATTGCTCTGTTTGGCACACTACACTCCCAATACAAATGTGTGTGATGCACATGAGTAGGGGGTGTATATGAATGTTGTCTCTTTCAGGCCACCGTAGTTCTCATTCACATATTGAGAATTAGAGGATGGATCTTGTGCTGAGGAGGAGGAGGAGGAGACAGACAGAAAGGTCATTTGGGTTGTTGAAGCTGTCTGTTTGAGACTTCCTCTTTATCCCCGACTCTCTTTCTCTGTAATGTTCTCCCTCTTTTTCTCTTTCTCTTTCTCTCTCTCTCATTATCCTTCTATCTGTCTTCTATCACACACACACACACACACACACACACACACACACACACACACACACACACACACACACACACACACACATACACAGAGAGAGAGAGAGAGAGAGAGAGAGAGAGAGAGAGAGAGAGAGAGAGAGAGACAGGAGAGAGAGAGAGAGAGAGAGAGAGAGAGAGAGAGAGAGAGAGAGAACATTTGAGTTGATTTGACCTGACTCTTGACTCCTGATGATTTTTGAGCTACCCTTGGGCGTGCCTCGGTCCCACATCTCTGGGAAGCAATGAAGAGGCATTGAAGTCCCCTCTGGAATAGGAGGCACCCAAACCCCCCTCTCTCTCTCTCACGCACACACACACACACACACACACACACACACACACACACACACACACACACACACACACACACACACACACACAGACACACACACACACACACACACACACACAGGGCAGTCATGGGTAAGCGGTTAGGGCATCAGACTTGTAGCCCAAAGGTTGCCGGTGTTCTGTCGAGATGTGTTGCCTCGTCGAGATGAGCGACCGGTCGCCCTATTCGATAGTGGCGTTCTATCGAATTGCGATGCCTCATCTAAATGAGCGACCTTGATTTTCCGGTCCACGTAGGACTGTTTTAATAACCATAACTTTGTTTATTTCACGGACAGTGGTGTGCAATCGTTCGTGCGGAGTTTAATAAGGACGTGCGGCTGCTGACCACTAAAAAACCGTGAGCCTCTCGTTTGAGTAAGTTAAGAAACGTGCCATATGAAAGAGAGTTGAGTTTGCGCAAATACTGGAGAAAGTGTTTGGGATCAGGGCCTGGGGTTGTTTAATGCAGTCATTTGCTGTTGGTTTGGTTTCAATGCGACGTGGGCTCGCAAGGCAAATTGCCACATGAAATCATGTGCTATGGGGATAAACAAGCGCTGTTCAGATATTCCCAGATAGCAGATAGCGTATTGTGGCTTTGTTTTGACAGTCTGTCTTTTAATGACCGGAATCATATTTTCACAACATCCCCACCAGTGCATTTCTTATTACCATGTTCAGGCATTTTACAATGCAGTCGATTCAAATTCTTGAGTGAAAAGGGTGGAGGGAGCATTTTGACAGCTCAATCAGAGGTGGCGATTTTTTCCATTTTGCAATGAGAACGCCTCCTCTACATAAATAGTCTTTTCTGATCGATGTTACAATGTTCGAGGCTGAGTGTGTGAGCGATTACGGTTAGGCAACAAAGTAGCAAATGTTCGAGGCCACGCTATTTCGCAGATTTTTCAATGATCTGCTGGATGATCCACGCTATTTCCCGTTTTCCCCCCAGGGGATATATCGTAACTTTCAGTCCATGACAGTCTGTAGACAAGCTATGCTAACTAGACTATGATGACTGGTGGTAACCTCAGGAGGACATAGGCTACAGTTTGAGTCACTAAAGTTGACAGTCTCAGTAACTTTCAGTCCATGACAGTCTGTAGACAAGCTATGCTAACTAGACTATGATGACTGGTGGTAACCTCAGGAGGACATAGGCTACAGTTTGAGTCACTAAAGTTGACAGTCTCAGGGGATCCTATCGTAACTTGCGGTCTCACAATTCGATGGGCAATCACCCACGAAAACCACCGCGAGGGTGTGCGCATGCGTGCGCATGCTCAGTAGCGAAGAGAATCACATCTCGATGGGTCGCTCATATAGACAGGACACCGGTTCAACTCCCGACCCGCCAGGTTGGTGGGGGGAGTAATTAACCAGTGCTCTCCCCCATCCTCCTCCATGACTGAGGTACCCTGAGCATGGTACCGTCCCACCGCACTGCTCCCCATGGGGCGCCACTGAGGGCTGCCCCCTTGCACGGGTGAGGCATTAATGCAATTTCGTTGTGTGCAGTGTGCAGTGATCGCTTGTATGCTGTGGAGGGCTGTGTCACAATGACAATGGGAGTTGGAGTTTCCCAATGGGCTTTCACTTTCGCTTTCATACAGAGCGCACAGTACTGCATTTGCTGGAAGAACAGGCAACCAGATCATTGGTGGAGCCAGAGTGATTGCCTAGAGGTTTGCCTAGAGCCTAGAGGATTGCCTATGTGCTTTACTCATAACGTACATGTGATTAAAAAGCAGAAAAGGTTGAGGTGACGCAGCTTACCTTGGACTGAAAGCACATTTGCCAAACAAAGTAACCCGTTGGCACTGATTTTTGTCCCCTTTCGTTAAAGTTTTATTTCTAGCCCAATGCTTGTGGGACAAAATGACCCGAGTGTCATCAAAGTCTTATGAAAACTGGTGAAGTGATGGAAGAGGAGAGGGGACAGGATGGGACAGTCTGGTGAAATATGTAGCTGGGCTGTCACAGATAACTCCAAAAGTAAATAAAATAAAATGAATAAACCTTTGTGAACACACTATATGCAGTGTAATAGCTAAACATTGCAATGCCCCCGGGTACAACTTGTAGGAGCAACATCACTCTGCTGATGTGTTTTGGGTGATGCTTGGGTGAAGCAACATCACTCTGCTGATGTGTCTTCTGTCTTTTCACTTCTTTCTTTCAACATTTGCTAAATAATAAGCTAATATTTGCTAGTATGACCAAAGTAGTAGGTTTTGCAGCTAAAAATATCTATTTCTGGACATTCAAACTGGCAGACTATGAGAAGATTGCCCTTTTCATGTATGAAAAATTCATTTTTTTCCCAGTCATAATGAATGCTTAGTCTTTGATGGCGGTGGTAAGTATTTGTGGAAAAGGTAACATTTCTAAATGTGCAGCATGAATTCTGGAAATAGACTACACAATTACACAGTGCACCTTTAAATGTACAGTAGGCTACTTCTCTTTCTCAGCACTGTGACTTCATCTTTATGGCTGACCAAACTATCTGTGGTGAATTTGAGCTGTTGGGTTTAGTGAGATGAAAGAACTTGGTAACTGCAGAAACATTATTCTTCCTCTGCCAGCCAGCGCTGAAGTCCCCTGTGTGCCCTGTGACTACAGCCAGCCTTGCCACCTTTGCCAGCCTAGCCCTCTCCCTACCCAATGGGTAATGCTGCCAGCTCCAGGAGTGATGCCAGTGCCACTGCGATGCGGGCTGCTGCACTGTAAGCTCACCCAGGAGAGCCTGTGCACTCACCACATCACTCCTCCACCGCATCGCTGGCATGCCCATCGCAGCTCGCACCCCCATGGCCACACAGAAAATGATGTTGTATTGAATTCAGTACTGAGAAAGTCATTTTTAACACTGCTATGCAATATGCATTTGCTCCAATTCTCTAATTACTGACATAACACCACAAACTTTTCTGCGGCACTTCTGCTGCCATCAACGCTGGTGCTCTCACTATGCCCACAACCGCCACCACCACACAGTCACTTGTCTCAGACACCTGTACTCTACCCCTGTCATGATTGGCACTGCCACTATCAGTGTGGGATTCTCCGGTGGGATTTGCCCTTGGGCCTGCTAGCTACCTCCACACCACAGTCGTGCCAATGTGCCACAACAGCCGGGACATAACGACACGACAGGTGCCCACTGCCAGCTGTCCACACATTCACATGCAGGACATGCACAGTAGCATATTACTTAATATTACTATTAACACTTGGAGTGTAGGACACAACTAGAGGAATGGTGTGCGAGTGTTGAATTGCAAAGTGTTTAACACTGCAAAAAATACTCTGTGGATGTGATACATAGTCCATGGATAGGGAGCTTCAATTGGCTGTAGGCTGGCCAACTGGGGCATCTCATCATCATAGGAACTGCAGAGTTGAAACACTCATTTCTCAGTGTGCAATGCCACCCATTATTGAATACCTGTGGATACTGGTCATTGGTGTAGCCTAGTTGTTTCATCCCATAGCTTCTAATACAAAACTCTTGATTGGAGGTGATGACATAGCCTATGCATTGTACTATTCTATAGACCTACTGTGTGTGTGTGTGTGTGTGTGTGTGTGTGTGTGTGTGTGTGTGTGTGTGTGTGTGTGTGTGTGTGTGTGTGTGTGTGTGTGTGTGTGTGTGTGTGTGTGTGTGTGTGTGTGTGGGTGTATACAAGCTATTTGAGCGACTATCAAACACAATTGTCCATTTTCCTTTTGTCCGTGACCTGTCCACGTCAACCACAACCATACACTTTACGCACAGATCACACACCAAATTGCACACCCGTCCGAGCGCCCGAGCACATTAGGGCGCTAGTGGGCGCTTCAGCTCATCGGAAACACGGGCGGAGGAGGAGGTGATGCCGATGGTGCTTCAGGGAAGTGTGTGGGGGAAGGGAAAGCGCAGCGTTCATCTCACACGTAGCCTATGCGTCGCGTGTGTATCATGAGTTCAACGGGTAACCACATGTTAACTAATGTGAACAATCTGATTAAATGCAGCGTCTTTCAAGTGCGAATGTTCACTTCCTGCTGGCATTGCGTGATGCACATTACTAGTCCGGATAGTTGTATAGTTAACTTACCAGTCCGGAATATATTCCATATTAGTTGCCATCTCTGCAATTGCGATGTATTCGTATGCAATTGATTTAACTGCCCCAGTCATCTTCAGAAGTCACAGTAATGTATAGGCGATCAAACAACCACATTTTATTTTTTACACTCATGTGACTCATTTGCCTGTGCACATTAACTTCCAATGATAAAATAAATACATTAATTGGTCTGTTGAAATTAAATTGTTTTGAAATTTCCAGAAACGTTAAAACCTTAATGTATCCTAATGTGTCGCACGAATAAGTACCCTGCCCCTACCGTGGCCAAATGCAGATATTTCTTTGTGTGAAAAGACAGGAGTGGTGAATGGGAACACTGCTTTTCTTCACATTTATCAATCGCTCTCACTGGTATCAAGAAATGTTTGACCAGAGTCCTTCTGCTAAATACCTTTGCTAGTTGCCGAGGTGGCCACGTATTGGGCAATTACAATGCAGTTAGAGTCGTGCCTGATACAGGGACGAATCCCTAGGATGAATACTCCTGCTGACAGATGCAAACTCTATGTCCCTGCATAAGCGATTACGAAGTATTTTGTCGTTTGTTGTGGACATCATTGATCCCCAAAACGCGGAACATTTATTAGCAGACAAAAACTGTTTCTGATCTGTAAAGTACCGAATAGGCTGCTATCCGGATTTTCGTGGCTGTTTTGAAGACCATTACGTAGCCCAGGCGCAAGAAAAGCATTCGGGCACGGCACTTTGCCAACCTGAACGACTTCCCACACCTGGCAAAAATAAAACGAAAACAACAAATATGTTACAAAACTATTGCAATTAGTACTTAAATTACCACTAAACACGTTGTCTTCTGTTATCCTGTGTAAGAATGGCAACACCAGCATTAACCGTCATCGTTATTTTGGGGCAGTCACCTTTTCTTGGGTTGATGATTGCGCTATGACGAATGCGTTGTTAGTCTCGATCGGTCTGTGCTGTGCCAGCCAGCCTCAGTGTTTCCCCATAAACAAGGTAGCGTCTCACAGCAGCCTCTCCATCCCCAAGCAGCAAAACACCCTTTCCCTCCACTCTATGGAAGCGGGGCTATAGGGTGGTCGCGAAAAGTGAACAACAACCTTTTGCCGAGTTCATTCACCCAAGGATCGCGGGTGATGAGGAAAGTGGATGACTTTTATCTCCCCTGGATTCCATGTCAGTGATTGGGAATATAACTTCACAAGGAGATATGGAAATACAGCCATTTTCAGTCCGTTTACTGAACAGCCAGGCTGACCCATAAGATTTTGTAATTCTCACACTATCGTGCGTCAGGGGTTCAGACCCCACTCAGACCCGAGTCATCAGTCAACGGAGGCAACACCACCAACCTGTTTACAGACGGACAGACAACTTCAGATTAGCACTTTTGATGCTGCAAATGTCATCACCACAATTGAGCCGTTGCTTTCCCTCATCGAAAGGTATGTAGGCTATGTCTCCATATTGTCTTCGAAGAGTAGCCTAATAGTGATGCTTCTGAAATAATTTGAGGTGTCGGCTTTTGAATTAGTCTTGGTTACTAAAACAAATAAGTTACACTTATTGTAAAATGGTGTAAAATAATCAGGCAAGGAGTTGACGTTGCCTTCCCCACAGTCGTTCCGGGCTCCAGAATGAATGCGCGCGTAGGACATATGCCTGGCGCCAAGACAGGTGTTTGCATTTGTCAATCTTGTTCGCACTTAATTTTGAAGTGTTTTATCGTATGGGCTACTCGGTGTGAAATTATGTCCATGCTCACAGTTTTGGTACGTCTGAACGGGAGACATCGTATGAGAGTATCAAAAGACGGTGTGTTGGAGTTTTCACAAAATGTTAACCTACGAGAAGCACTGGGACGTATTAGCATATCTGTATTTTCGGATGGACTTCAATTCGCTCAGAATTGATTAGAGCCATGTAATCCGGTCTTCAGTGATTGTCAGTGAACCAAAATATTTAGTTGTTGCTTCACACATCTGATATTATTTTTTTGCTGACAAATTCGCTTCGATTGTAGGAGTAGGCTAAAGATACCGTGTTCTGTCTCTTCTCTTGGAAAATATGAATGTTGAAAGAGCAGGAAGGCTTATTAATTGGTTAGCTATACAATCAGCTGGAGCGTCCATGGTGCAGTCAGTCGTGAATGCTCATCCTCCCCTAACTCTGATCTACGAAAAAGACCAGTTTCCTCAGAGGAATCCAAGTCAATGAATAATCTATCTGAACATGGAAATGCTGTTTTTATATAACAATCTTTGCTTAATTTATTATTAATCATTTTATATAACTTCACTTTAGGAGAGGTGGGAGTGATGTGATGACTTAAAACAGAGAACTTTTTTCCGGGTGTTCCAAACTCAATTTGGGTTATTCTTTGTGGTCAGAGTTTGCCTGTTGGCATGAAAGTCAGTTAACCTGTTAGTTTTACCCGAAGAACAGGTAGGCCTGAGCCTACCCGGTGACTTATGGCTCAGTACATCCGACAGCACCAATTTATGGAAGAAAATGAGGATCCTGTATGCACCATAGTGGCTATAAAAAGGAATTTATGCTCACATTCAGTGTCAAACCTGTGGGAGAATATGAAAATCACATGAATGATGTGCACCCCCCCACCCCACCCCCCTCCACACACACACACACACACACACACACACGCACGCACGCACGCACGCACGCACGCACGCACGCACGCACGCACGCACGCACGCACACGCACACGCACACACACACACACACACGCACACGGATACAGTCAGGCAATCAGGTATGCACACACATGCGCACGCACACGGATACAGTCAGGCAATTAGGCACACACACACACAAACACACCAAGTTTTCTCTCACTTTCGCTCTCTCTCCGAGTCTCTTCCTCCTCAACCCCCTACTTGCACACACACACGTACACACATGCACATGCACATGCACACGCAAACACACACACACACACACACACACACACACACACACACACACACACACACACACACACACACACACACACACACACACACACACACACACACACACACACACCTCTCCAAGCTCTGTTTCCACCTTCCACCCTCCACCGACCACCACCCGGATTTGTTCATAGAAGTGCCTGTTGGGGTCACTACACAACAGAGGTTGGGAGGTCAGCTCCTTAGTGTGTGGAGTCAAAACAATGCTAACAGTGTTTTTACCCCCACGTTTTCATAGCTACAACCCCCTGCTGATACACTAGACTAGACTATGCTTCAAGTCAGCATCTCTCAGGTCTGTCATATCACTTACTGACTCAGCACCTTACAGAGAGAGAGAGAGAGAGAGAGAGAGAGAGAGAGAGAGAGAGAGAGAGAGAGAGAGAGAGAGAGAGAGAGAGAGACAGAGACAGATACAGAGACAGAGAAATATGACAGAGAGAGAGAGACGGACAGATAGATGGACAGACATAGACAGACACACAGGGAGAAGCAGAGACTGACAACAGAGGGATACTGAAATGAAAGAAAAGAGAGAGATCAAGAGAGACAAATGGAGAGATAAAGATAGATTGAGGAAAAAAAGAGACAGAGTGAGAGAGTAAGAAAGGGAAAATAAAAAGGTAGTGAGAGCAAGAGGAAGAAAGAGAAAGAGAGGTAGAGGGAGAGAGGTAGAGTAATACAGACACAGAGTCGTGTGTTGGTAGTGTGTTGGTCCTCGGACATTAGTCTCAGCACAGCTGTTTGTTGAGTCTGTGAGACGATGGGCATATGCTAGTAAAACACACACACACACACACACACACACACACACACACACACACACACACACACACACACACACACACACACACACACACACACACACACACACACAAACACACACACACACACGCACGCACACACACACACACACCACTATGAGGTGATGGGGCATCTGTTAACAGGAAATCTCGACCCAGACGGCCCAGACTTCAAATCACATACTGGAAAATGGCATTCATCTTTTCTAGAAACACACATGAATTGCTGCTACAAATTAACGTGTGTGTGTGTGTGTGTGCGTGCGTGTGTGCGTGCGTGCGTGCGTGCGTGCGTGCGTGCGTGCGTGCGTGCGTGCGTGCGTGTGTGTGTGTGTGTGTGTGTACTGTATGTGTTTTTGTTTGTGTTTAGTGTGTGTGTGTGTGTGTGTGTGTGTGTGTGTGTGTGTGTGTGTGTGTGTGTGTGTGTGTGTGTGTGTGTGTGTGTGTGTGTGTGTGTGTGTACTGTATTCCTCATGGTCCAAACTTTAGAGGCCATCTCTCTCAGGATATTGTACAGTCTCAAGTGTTTCTTCTTCTTCTACTACTGCTGCTACTGCTGATGCTTCTGCATGAAAACCATTTGTCTGTAAAGGGAAGGAGCCTTCCTCCATAAGCCCAAGCTAAAGGCCGCCATGCCACTGGCTGTGCACCCAGAAATACTATATGTGACTGGAACAACAGAGAACAGTAACAAATGCAAAACTCTTTTTCTTAGTTAGACGAAATATAACATCAGCAGTAGTCATTACATAGTACAAACTGTATGCTGTTGATCCTCAAGGACATTAAAGGTGCACTGTGTAATATTTTCAGTAGTTTATTTCCAGAATTTATGCTGCAAAACGTACTGTACTTTTGTCATACTAGTAAGTATTATGCCATTATTTAGTAAACTTTCATGAAAAGATCAAATTTGCCAAGAGACAGCACAATTTTAATGAGCAGCATCTGCAATACCTTCTCTGGCCACCATCCTACGCAGTGTACTCAGAGAGAATTCAAACTTGCGTGGGAAAGCCCCAGTGGATTCAAGTTGCCGGTTTCAATCTCTTCAGACAAAAACTGCCAACAATGGCATTAACTGCCAACATTGTACTTGGAAAAAGTGCCTACGTGTAGGCCTACTTGCCAAAGTGTTGAAGTCCTGTATGTCCAAGTCCATGATCTGAGCTGACCTAAAGGCAGCCAGTCAGTCAGTGGCAGTCAGCCCATGCAGAGCTGTGTGAATGGCTTCTGCTTGTAGTCCTGGGTTATTGCACAGGGAAGCTAGTCAGTGATTACATTAAACTGCAGGAGACACACCTCTCCTTCCTTCATTCTCTCGTTTCCGGCTGTAACTCTCTCCCCTCCTCTCTTGTCCTGACTGAGCCGGAAGTTGAACATCCTTATTTGTCTTGCTTTCCTATCCCACAGTCTTCCTCCCCCCATTCCTCCCTCTTCCTGAATGAGTGTGAACTATATCTTTCCTTCTCTCGCTCTCTTGTCTCTGCCCCATCCTCTCCCTCCTCCCTCCTCCCCCACCACACTTCCCCACTTCTCCTGCTCTCTTCTCTTCCTCTTGTCACTCCCCTTCCTTCCCTCTCTTTTCTTCCCTCTCCTCCCTCCCTCTCCTTTCCTCCTCTCCCCTATTTGTGCAGTCTGGTTGTTTTGTTTGATGCGGAAGGCGACAGATGACATTTTGTGATTTGCACCTCAGAGTGTTAAAGGCGCTTTTCAAACAAATTCAAGCGCATGTTTACATCCATCCCCTCTGCCCCTCTCTGCCCTTCTCTCTCTCTCTCTCTCTCTCTCTCTCTCTCTCTCTCTCCCTCTCACACACACACACACACACACACACACACACACACACACACACACACACACACACACACACACACACACACACACACACACACACACACACAATACACAATATCGTGATATTGCGCCTGCTGTTGGTGTTAATGGTGCTCTGTGGTAGCTGTGAGCGTTCATGCAACACTATGACATAACTACTGGGGAATTTGGAAAATCCAGTTATGTTCTCAACATGAAAGGCCAGTGTGTGTGTGTGTGTGTGTGTGTGTGTGTGTGTGTGTGTGTGTGTGTGTGTGTGTGTGTGTGTGTGTGTGTGTGTGTTGTAAAACTGTTCGCTTTCTTAAGTGCGGACTCTATCCTTCCTCTTTTGGACAGCAATAAACATTTGTATGATATTTTGGGTCGACAGAGATCATTGCAGGATGGACTTTCCCCCCTGGCTTTCACTATTGAGGAGTTTCAATAGTTCAGGCTTGTGTATATGTGTGTGTGTGTGTGTGTGTGTGTGTGTGTGTGTGTGTGTGTGTGTGTGTGTGTGTGTGTGTGTGTGTGTGTGTGTGTGTGTGTGTGTGCGAATTGATATAGATCAGGGGTGGCCAACCAGTCGGAGACCAAGAGCCAAATTTTGTAATGTGTCACAGCAAAGAGCCACATCGGCACACAAACATCACGCGGGCATATAAACATGCGCACACCCACCAACATGGGCATCACCCATCCTTCTCGCACCACAGACCAGCATACACAACAACACATGGGCATGAACATCAACCATCTCTTCCTTACTCACAAAGACACACAAACACACACACACACACACACACACACACACACACACACACACACACACACACACACACACACACACACACACACACACACACACACACACACACACACACACACACACACAAAGTGTCAGATTGATGTTACACTTCAACTTAATGGCCTGACTACAAGACAATCCTGAATATAAGATGACCCCCCCCCCACACTTTTTTTTTTACTGCTTCAATTTTTTGTGGGAAAATGTTTTTTCAAGATAAAAATGTTGTTTTACATAAGAAGACAAGGGTACACAGGTCAAAATTATTTAATAAGTTCTTTCATATTTTAATAAAACACGTTTCACATCATAATTTCCATGAGCACTCTTTATAACAGAGCACGAAGTAACGCGGCCTAAAGATTCTCCGCCTCTTTTAGCTCATTCGGGGGTTAGGCGCACAGGCACCGCTTTCTTGCGCACAGATGAGATGATCATTGGATGCCTGACGACAACACCATCCGAAATTAACAAGGTGGTTCGTCAAATCGCCGTTCATTTTCCACATTAATGTTTCAGCGGGTGCTGACAGGGGGCCAGGGGAAAAGACCAAGTTTTCTTTTTGAGACTAAACTGAAATTGTTTCCCACCTGCACGCTGTCTGCCAGCGCCGCTTTGACAATGGCTGATAAACCAGGGTGGAACATTATTTTTGGCGCTATTTTGTCTATAGCCCGCGAAAATAACACGATTTTAAACCAAAAACATAATTTCACATTCGGGTCAATAGCCATGATGAACACTCCTCCTAACAGAGCGCAGAGATGGCTACGCAGGACAGAGATTCTCAGCGCATCTCTGCTCCAGACACCTTTCTCTTCATATCATTTGCACATTTATAACCGCCATATCCGAGCGATAGAATCTAATATGGACAGCACATTTTCTTGACCTTATTGAGGAGTGATGGCAAAATATTTCAGGTTAAAACATTTTTGCCGATATTTTGTTTAGTCAGCGAAAGACGCGGTCACTTTTTGAAAGCGCTATTTTTAGAACATAGGCTTAAATCGCGTCTTGTAGGCTATTTGCAGTAACAAATGTCACACATCAACGTGATCATTCAGGACACATTTAGGCAAGGCCTACTACAGTACCGAGACCACAGGGCACTTATTTGCCATAGTTCTAATCAACTTTGTGTGCGCAATTCTAATGCATATTGCCTATGGGGGAAATAAACACAAACTTGGACGTGAACGCAAGAGCCGCAAGACACCAGGCAAAGAGCCGCATGCGGCTCGAGAGCCGCGGGTTAGCCACCTATGATATAGATGGTCAGAAGAAGAAAATTCACAGCACGCACCCAATCCCCCAATCCACCTCAAGGCACGGCCAACACACACACACACACTCAAACATAAACACACACACACACACACACACACACACACACACACACACACACACACACACACACACACACACACACACACACACACACACACACACACACACACACACACACACACAGTTTGCAAGTCACCTCTCGCATCCATCCTTCTGGCCAAAGCCATTTGCTCAGCCAGGGGTGGCGAGGAGTTATTTGGTGTGTGTGTGTTTGTGTGTGTGTGTGTGTGTGTGTGTGTGTGTGTGTGTGTGTGTAACGTGTAGTAAGTGTGGAGAGTAGAAGTGTGTTGCGGTGCGAACTGCTTGGTCTTCTCCATAGTCATCAGTGCTTGCCAAGCTCCCCCGCTCCGCTCCCTCGCAGGGCCCTGACAAACAGCGGCCAAACAAGATAAGAGAGCCCCGGGTGTCACCCTCAGATTTATATTCAGGCAAAGCTGATTCCTCCTCATGCAGAAGACACACTCTGTCAGGAGGGGTCAGGAAGCAGCAGCAGCAGCAGTGCAGAGATTGGACAAGCAGCTACTAGCACTTTGTTTTCCTTTTGTAGTAGGCCTACTTGTATGAAGGGCTGGGAGATATGACTATAGTTATCGTGATAGGAAATTGTCTATCGTGCCCTTTCTCCTCCATCGTTTCTATCATGATAAACTGATTTTATTAATTATTACAGCTAATACAATTAAATATAACTTATCATTTCCTGTTGTCAATATGCACGCTCTAAGTTCATGTCAGTGTAAAAATAGCAATAAAAAGATTCATTTTAAAGAGAGGTGAGAAAATACAGAGAAAAGAGAAAATAAAGAGAATAACTGAAAACATACATAATTGTGGTATACTGTTATATACTGTATATCGTTATCATGATATAAAGTAATCCGTATTGTGATATATGTTTTTTCCATTGGCCAGCACTTGTATGTTGTATGCTGTATTACTGAAGATTCTTTTAATTCTTCATTTAGACCGTCTCTGGTATTACTCCACTCTGTTTTGCTATGTACAGTCTCTAGGTTACTTTAAATGCAATGTAATGTAATGATGCCTCCCAGCCAGTATTGGCTTCCTCAGGCTTGTCTTTTACATACTTTTTTTGGGTGTCGCTGTACTGTACATTTATTGATAGTGAGTAGGGCTGTAACGCTTGTGTGACATCATAGGTGTCCTGTTCTCTGGGGATAATGGACACCTGCTCAGCCAATCAGAAGTCTGCTCACCGGGTGATATTATTATTATTATTATTATTATTATTATTATTATTATTATTATTATTATTATTATTATTATTATTATTATTATTAATAATGTCATATTGTTATACTATAATGTATTTGGCTGCTGTATAATACAGAGGGCTTCACAGATATGCTGTTGGCATCCACCAGGTGTATGGTATAGAGCAGGGGTGGGGATCCTTCCTCATTCACTTCAAAAACCTCCAAGGGCCGTACAAGTCCTCCAAGGGCCGTACAAACAAACTGGAATTTCCCCCTGTGCTTTAGCCCTATATTGAAGGCAGCCACCTTCAGACCCCAGACAGACACAAACACAGAGCCCACATTCTCTCCCCTAAAATATAACTTAATTGTATTGTAAATGTAATGTTTTAAGATTCCTTTACGAAACATAACAATTATATCGGGAGCCGGATAAAACAGCCTCAAGGGCCATAAACGGCTCTGGAGACAGAGGTTCCCCACCCCTGGTATAGAGCAAGGCATGTATGGTGGTCTGAGGTGGTCTGCGAAGGATGTATAGAGGTAGTCTGTAAAGGACGTATTGGGTGTCTTGTACCACAGCTGTTAAGTGCAGAGCCTTTGTGCCGTTGTTGTGGTGAGGAACGGGTAAGAGTAAATACTGCAGGAAAAAACAATGGAAAAAAAGCAAAAACAAAGACAAGAGAAAAGGAGTGGGGGTGTGAAGTTCATCAGTTTCAATGTACACAGTATGAAGTGGACTGTGTGTGTGTGCGTGTGCGTGCGTGCGTGCATGCGTGCATGCGTGTGTGTGTGTGTGTGTGTGTGTGTGTGTGTGTGTGTGTGTGTGTGTGTGTGTGTACTGAATTATTTGTGTTTGTACATGTGCGTCATATTTTCCCGCTGTTTAGTGCTGTTGTTGCACTTGTGTCCACTGTGGCCTGACTTTGTCCCACTGTGTGCATGCATGTGTGTTTGTGTGTGTGCGAGGCCACTTCATTAGCTGCAGTTGACAGTGAGAGGAGATGGCATCTGCTCACCACAACGCTAATTTACGACAGAAGACACACAGTCTTTTTCAACCCCCCTCTCTCTCTCTGTGATGTGCACACTTAACAATGGCCCCTGACATCTGCCCTTATTTGTGTGTTGCTGTGTTTTGTTTGTGCCCTCTCTCCCTTGTTTGCTTCTTTGAACTTTTGTTTTTTGCCCTAAGCTCACTCTCCCCCTTCATGCCATAACATGATGGGGCACCTTTCATTTGTCCAGTATGTTCATTTGTACTGTATGTTTTCATGTGTACCACATGGGTGTGTAAGCTTTTATTGTCTCGCCTTGTGTGTGTGTGTGTGTGTGCGTGCGTGCGTGTGATTACAGTATTCCATTATTCCACAATATACCATAATGTGTTGTGTCATAATGTGCCTTCTTCTGGCTCTAGTAGTCAAGCATGCCACTCCCTCAATACATACACACTCAGTACACACACACATGCATTCACACACGCACATGCACATGCACACAAACACTCACACGCACACACACACACGCACACACACACACACACACACACACACACACACACACACACACACACACACACACACACACACACACACACACACACACACGCACACACACACACACACGACTCTCTCGTCGACTCAGCTGTGCGAATGCAAGGGTCCATAAAAACAAGATTAGGCTCCATATCCATAAAAAGCTGAAGGAGGATACTCTGCCATCAACAGGCTTCAGTGCTGAGCAGAGAGGAAATTGGCTTTGAGGAGGGAAAGGTGTGCTGGGTATGGGAGGGAGGTGGAGAGTAGGCTTTTGGGGAAATTGGCTTCCGCAAGGTGGGGGGCAGAGATGGCTGAGAAAGGGAGAAGAGGGGATGGGGGTGGGTTGGAATAGCTATAGAGGGAGAGAAACATTTTAGGGGAGACAGAATCACGGGACAGAGTTGCACAACTGCCATGAGAGTGGATTTCATCATAGTTTTATGCTTGAGCAGCATCATGTCTGTTCTCATGGGCAGAGTGTGATGTCTTTAGACCGAAATCTCAAGCAAGTGTCTTAGGTAGGTGGGGACTGGATGTTTCCACTGTTATTACAGAAGTAGGCCTTTAATGTCATTTTACTGTGTTAAAGGTGTTATTGGTAGCACTGTATGTATGAAATTATGTGTTTGTGTAGTAGCAGGGCTGCTTTACCTAGCTACCATACTATACCACGTATATCATATTGCAGTGTACTGGGCCTCTGTTACAGTGCCAGATGAGCATATTGCATCAGATAAGAGGGTGTCCTTCCCTGCTTTTGTCCATTGTTTCAAGCCATGGAACATTGCATACGTTTTTGTTAAAAGTACAGGTGTAAGCCTTATTTCCTGCTGAAGTCCAGAGAGTGGATGGAAAATGATCACAAGACCAGCTGGTTTTGCTGACCAACCAACCGGCTGAGCGACACAACAAAAATCGTCACCTGTAGCCTGTCCACTCTCGCATGACGCCACATGTCTGGTGATGACAATTTAGTCCCATTTTCTCTCCCCCTCCAGGACAGTGAAAACCCACAAACAGCCTGCAGTCTGCACAGCGGAGATAGAGAGAGAAATGGCCTGGCTGTCTCACCCGCTTGCCTGTCAGAAATCAGACTGGCCACCATACATCACAGTGGTGACAGCAAGTAATACTGTTCCAAAACAGAGCAAATGAGCTGCGTATAATTTATTTTTGTTTATGAGGGTGATTTGGTGAGCACTTAAACACCCAACCAGGGAATAATCAGAAGGCCTCGTCAGTTGTTTTCAGCCAGTGCCCTGTCAATGGAGGTAATTTTCCATACAGTTAAAATTTCACTCACAATGCTGGCTCAAACTCTCAGTGGTAGACAGTGTGTGTGTGTGTGTGTGTGTGTGTGTGTGTGTGTGTGTGTGTGTGTGTGTGTGTGTGTGTGTGTGTGTGTGTGTGTGTGTGTGTGTGTGTGTGTGTGTGTGTGTGTGTGTGTGTGTGTGTGTGTGTTGGGGTGGGTGATTATTGCTTTACCTTTCCCCTCTTTACGAAAAGCAGCACGCAGGCCAAGCAGTAAGCCAGGCTCCATTAAAGTCTTACTCTCCAACTTAAATGTGTAGATCCACGATGACGATGTACTTAAATGAGTAGATATTCACCTCAATGATCTGCTCTGCCCATTAGCTGAATGGAAACCTATGAAAGGATAAAAGTGAAAGCCCAACTGGGAAACTCCAACTCCCATTGTCATTGTGACACAGCACTCCACAAAATTGCATTTATGACTCACCCGTGGAAGGGGGCAGCCCCCAGTGGCGCCCCAAGGGAGCAGTGCAACGATACCATGCTCAGGGTACCTCAGTCATGGAGGAGGATGGGGGAGAACACTGATTAATTACTCCCTGTACCAACCCGGCGAGTCGGGAGTCGAACCAGGAATCTTTGGGTTAAAAAAGTCTGATGTCCCAACCGCTTACCCACCACTACCCTACCCCACGACTGCCCTACGAAGACCTTTTTCTCCAAACAAAGTTTTTTTCACTGTGCTTCTCAATTAATGTCGCCAAAAATTACTTGTTCAGTTGTATTGTTTGAATTTGGAAGAATCAGATACTGTCAACCCAGCTTCAGTTGCCTCGGTTGCTACCAATAACCAATAGCCCAAAGGTTGCCGCTTCAACTCCTGACCCGCCAGGTTGGTGGGTGGAGTAATTAATCAGTGCTCTTCCCCATCCTCCTCCATGACTGAGGTACCCTGAGCATGGTACTGTCCGTCGCACTGCTCCTTTTCGGTCGCCATTGGGGGCTGCCCCCTTGCACGGCTGCACGGGTGAGGCAAATGCAATTTTGTTATGTGAACTTGTGTGCTGTGGAGTGCTGTGTCACACTAACAATGCGATTGGAGTTTCCCAGTTGGGCTTTCACTTCACAAAACATGAAAAATGCCTTTAAAGTTTTCTAGCATTTTGGACAAGAGCTGCTCTTATAGAGATGGATGCTGGAGGCAGTCTCGTGTAGGAGACAGAGTCTCTGGGAAGTGATTTATTGCAGTGTGGTGCTACACCACTGTAGTTCTAGCCTTGTCTCTATCTAGCGGCCAAACTGAGTGTGAACAACACCAGAGCAGGCTTCAAACACGCCTCACCAGCTTAAAAAAGGAATGCCATCATCATGGCACACACCCACATGCATAAACACATGTGCATGCACATTCACATTCACATACTCTCTCTCACACACTTTCTCTCTCTCTCTCTTTCTCTTTCTTTCTCTCTCTCTCTCTCTCTCTCTCTCTCTCTCTCTCTCTCTCTCTCTCTCTCTCTCTCTCTCTCTCTCTCGCTCAAAATAATATCCAGTGTTTGGGATGTGTGAATAATTCCTCCTTAGAGCATCACACATCTGTTGAGGAGCTGGAAGCAACACTGCTGTGTCAAGCATTTGTCTTTGAGAGCGAGTGCAGTTGCAAAGGAGGAGAAATGTGAGGCGGAAAGGAGGATGCAGTGAGGACAGGGGATGAGAGTGAAAGGAGGAAAGGAAGAGTCAATGAGGAGAGGAGAGGAAGAAGAGAGGTAACCAATTCAATGAGGAAGGATAAAAAGGGAGGGTGGCAGGAGAGGGAGGAGAGGAGATAAGTGTCAAGCAGAATGCAGTGAGGAGTAGGGATGCAAACGATTAATCGATTAATCGACTTTAATCGATCAATGCGTTAATCGATTAAAAAATATTAATCGCAATTAATCGACAATTCAACTGACAAGAGACCCAGGTGAAATGGGCATGTGAAGAGTGTGTGTGAAGAGGGGTGTGAATAAAAGAATTGAAATAGAATTAATTTAAATGTGGTATTGTGGTAAAAAATTAGACTTAGTAGGGTTTTTTTCGAGAAACATTGAGATACCGGGGGAAAAACACAGCTTGTCAATTAATCTAAAGTCGATCGATAAGGCTATCAACTAATGATTAATGAATTAATCGATAATTTGCATCCCTAGTGAGGAGAGAAAGGAGGGGAGAAGTGAGTGGCAGAAAGGAAGATGCAGGAGAGGAGGATGTAATGAGCGGAGAGGAGAGGAGGATGCAGTGAGGAGAGGGGAGGAGAGAGAGAGGTGAGGAGGATGCAATGGGGAGAGAAGGGCAAGGTCTCTCCTCTGCTCTAATACTTTTAGAAGGGGAGAGGAGGAAATGAGGATGCAATGAGCAGAGGAGGGGAGGAGAGGAGCGACAAAGGGGGAGCCTTCAGTAGAGGCTCCTCCGTTTGTCATAATTTGTGAGGGTGTTGTGCGTTAGGGCCTTTAGTAGAGATAGGCTGCTCTCTGTGTCATAATGTGTAAGAGTCTTGGGCGTTAGGGCCTCCCTAATGGTGTTTGCTGCCATGTTTGGTATTTATCTCCACAAGCTCATTAGCCTGAAGTGGATGCCTCTCTCCTAGCAATCCCCCACCTCTCTCTGCCTTAGTGACTTCAGCAGCTCTTTGTCTCGCTCTTTTTTGTCTTTCTTTTTGTCTTTCTTTCTTTCTCTTTCCCGCAACATATTGCCTTTTTTCATTCGTCTTGTCTCCATCTGTCTGATGTATTCCCTGTCATCTTAATGTTCTTTTCTACTTTCTCTTTCTCTTTCTGCTCTCAAGTCTTTCACTTCCTTTCTATTTATCTCTGTCTCTCTCTGTCTCTCTGTCTCTGTCTCTGTCTCTCTCTCTCTCTCTCTCTCTCTCTCTCTCTCTTTCTCTTCTCTATCTCCCCCTCCTCCAGGTAAGAAGATATATTCATTTATAGCACTTTAAGCGTGTGATTAATTAACATGCAGCACTGGAGGGAGCTCTGGAAATGTTTTGCTGCTGAAGTTCCTTTCCTGGGTGGCTTAAGGGAAATATTCAAGACTCTTGAACTCTTCCACTTAGCCCTTCTGTTGTGTTCGGGTCAAAATTGACCTGTTTTCAAGTTTATGTGAGTAAAAAGTACACTTTCCTTTTTTATCCTGGAATGAGGCTTCATCTAATCTTCAGTCACAACCATTTCAACACAAAAAATACGTTTTACCATTTTAGGAAATTTTACAGGTCTAAAAAGACTTTTGGCTGTTGAATGCATTTCTGAAAAGCTGCTGCTTCCCCTTTGGCCTCAGTTTCGTAATTCATAGTGAGAAAAATACATTTCTTGCCTTAAAACTCATTAGCCAGCTTTTTCACCATGCAAAGCCATCATGGCCGCCGGGCAGTCCCTTAAACTGCAATGCGTCATATCATATATGTTGTGAAAGGAGTACAGCTGTATTTCTGGTGTCTACTCATATGTTTTCATGGTCAGGGAATACATTTCTGCAATGTATTATAAGAAATTTGCACATATTTTTGGTATTTGGTATTTTGTCCTATAAACGTAGGCCTATCAAAAATCCATAATGGCGGCCAATAGCATTTTGAAAGAACCAGATAGGGGATTTCCCTAGAGCTTTCAGTGCGACTGAAGGCATTCATTTTCGGGCAGAAGGTTAGCAGAAGGTTAGCACCTGTCCTGGTAGTCATGAAGGTTTAGCGACCACGCCCCCACGCCTTATTTGGCTCGCTCAGCACGTGCGTCCTCAGTCCAATCGCAATGCTTTCTGTTCACCAGACGTTTAATCAGATTTAAGTGAAAGTGCCATGTATACACGTCGCAAAATAACTCTTAATCCGATCTACTTAAATCCGATCTATTAAATCTGATTCCAAAACATCATGAAAACGTAGCCAATGTCCTATGGTGATGAGTGAAAGCAGATTCATATGATTGCTTTCTGACCATTTCCCTTTGTTGCAACACCAATCACTTTTTAACAAAAACAAAATGGGCCCTATTTTGTAAGCTTACACTTAACCTCACGTGGGGGCCCTTTTCTCCTTGCCGATTAACCTTGTTTGTCACACATAATTGAAGGAAAATAATGATGTGAATAAATAAAGAAAATTCATTCAATAGAAAAATGGGAATCACTGTACGTAAGAGCATGCATGCGAGTTTGCTAAAGCACCTGGCCATCCCCAACTCCCCCAATGAGAATCTTCACAGACACCTGACGATCCCGACTCGCCAGTCATCCTTCCATTTCTTATGCGTCTTAGCTTGATTAGAAATATGCATCTGATGACTCAGGGGAAGACTCTTGCTAACTATGTAATTTAGAACGGCTTTCCAGGATCTAATTTTAGTTAAAGCACAGATGGAGGATGGATGTAAATATGAATGCTCAGCTTATATAGTTTATGTAACATATCCCTCTGCTACAACGTGCTCACATGTATGTATGCCGTGTTTGAACAGTCTGCAAGTGTGTCTGGTAAAAAAGATTGCCATATTTGTTTATGTGGATTCCAGCATTTTTGTTGGCACAACATCTTACACCAAAGCCCCCGTAGTACCACAATGAAATGGGTTTAAGGCTTACGTGTGTGTGTGTGTGTGTGTGTGTGTGTGTGTGTGTGTGTGTGTGTGTGTGTGTGTGTGTGTGTGTGTGTGTGTGTGTGTGTGTGTGTGTGTGTGTGTGTGTGTGTGTGTGTCCTGCCTCTGCTGATGCATGAAGAGCTTCCCTCCATATACCTTACCGAGCATGTGGTGCATTCACTAGGGAGCCATTGACCGGCCTCACGGAGGCTATAATAGTATATCTGAATATTGTGAACTATACACTGGTGCTATAATAATAATAATAATAATAATAATAATGATAATAATAATAATAATAATAATAATAATAATAATAATAATAATAATAATAATAATAATAATAACCATCATCATCCTAAATCATAATCATAATCATAACCATAGTCAAAATGTATTATCATTAAAGAGTAATAACAATTATTTGTATTATTGCCTAAATTATATTTGTAAAGTGTGATTCAGAAGGGAGCCATTCCCTGGAGAAGTTTGATGGAGATTGCATTTATGTAGGCCTATCTCTGGGATGAACTACAAACTGGCAACAACAACAACAACAACAACAGCAACAACAACAACAACAACAACAACAACAACAACAACAACAACAACAACAACAACAAAACCAACAACAGTGCAAGACCACTGCATTAAAAACCATCATCACTAAAGCCATATTTTTATGGCGCAATCTATGATTCAAGATGCAGCTTCAAGGAAGTGCTTCATCAGTTTGGCAAGAGGATCCAAGATAGCATATGTTGGCTTTCAGTGGCATCCTCTGTTAGCCAGTCTGTTTGGCAGCCTCTCCTACTCTCCTCTCCTCTGGTGTGCTCTCCTCTCCTCTCCTCTCCTCTGCTATATGTGAAGATGAGTGAACCCTGGCACTACCAGGTCAGATCCCCTTTGCTGTGGTAATGAAATTCCTCGTCTCTGCCCTCTCACAGCCGGTTTTTCACCACTTCCTCATGTATTAAAACACCCTGTGATGGTAAAGGCATGTATCAAGAGTCAGTGTTGCTACGATGGTGAGATCGCTAGTCATTTGTCAGGGCTGGTAAACTGGCCAGAGACAATATGAGGGAGTAAGGGGCCGGGTTGGAACGGCATTTATAGCCATTTGCATGCCAACAGGGCAATCAAATACTGTCACAGGTGATTGAAGTGTGCTGTAAGCCCAGGTATGTTTTCCATTCATAAATATGCAAAAATCCTAATAGGAAGAAGGCACATGTCTGTATGTGTTACTTTTGAAAAAAAAATCTATATGCCTACTTAAAGACATTATTGAGAGTCTTCAAATTGACCATGGCCATGTAATATGTTGTTTATATATACAAACATAGTTCTGGAGGAAGTCACAGAGTAGTAATGACAGCTGTCATTACTAGCTCCCGCCTTTGCACAGATTTATATCCGTCCTCCCCTCTGTCATCTGTCATGCGCAAAGGGGCAGTCATGGGTGAGCGGTTAGGGCGTCAGACTTGCATCCCAGAGGTTGCCGGTTCGACTCCCGACCCGCCAGGTTGGTGGGGGGGGGTAATCAACCAGTGCTCTCCCCCATCCTCCTCCATAACTGAGGTACCCTGAGCATGGTACCGTCCCACTGCACTGCTCCCCATGGGGCGCCACTGAGGGCTGCCCCCTTGCACGGGTGAGGCATAAATGCAATTTCGTTGTGTGCAGTGTTCACTTGTGTGCTGTGGAGTGCTGTGTCACAATGACAATGGGAGTTGGAGTTTCCCAATGGGCTTTCACTTTCGCTTTCACTTTCGCTTTCAAAGGCTGTCCGAATTGTCACACCACCTCCCCCTACTCGATTTCACTAGATCACCCAGCTATAATTCCCCTGGCATACTGCATGATCTCCATTTACGACATCACAGGAGGCCAGCTAACATATCAAACCTGCCTATCGCCTAGTACACCAAGCACTTGAGGGCAAACTTGTGAAATCAGCTTTATAGTGGGACCTGTGCCTTATTCATCACTGTAGCACCTCCTGTTTTTGTACTTTTTTGTATAATAATTATCTCATAAAACTATGTAATAGCACTCCATCTAAAATCAATACAACCAAGCCTCTGGTCAGGAATGTGTTCTACCTGGTCTAATGGCTCTTGTCTTGGTTCTTATGTTGTATTTAAAACTAATTAGCTCATCCAACGCACAGCGTCTGGTGCTTGTATTTCCATTTCCCTCACCCCAAAGGACAACAATCACACATATAATTATTACATTACATTATTACATTACA
Organism: Engraulis encrasicolus; assembly: GCF_034702125.1. Classification (NCBI taxonomy): domain Eukaryota; kingdom Metazoa; phylum Chordata; class Actinopteri; order Clupeiformes; family Engraulidae; genus Engraulis; species Engraulis encrasicolus. The sequence continues at coordinate 55,449,157 of NC_085866.1, forward strand.
TAGCATTTGGCAGACGCTTTATAACCAAAGCGACTTTCAAAAGAGGACATAATCAAGCCAACATCACAAGCAAATACAAAGTGCACATGAAATATACAGAACAACAAGTGCAGTTGCAAAGAGGGGTTAGTTTTTTTTGAGTAAACACACAGCACACACACAGACACATACACACCCACATAAACTAAACTAAAATAAACATCATGTCAAGAGTCTGCCCTTGGGCTAGGCCAGCTCAAGCATTGTTCTAAGTAGATACTCTCGAAAGAGGAAGGTATTTAGTTGTTTCTTGAAGGCTGCAAGAGATGTGCTTAGTCTTGCTGCCTCTGGGAGACCGATCCACCACTTGGGTACAACAACGGAGAACAGTCTTGACTGGGAGTACCTAGAGCGACTGGATGGCAGCCAGACGGCTTGTGCTGGATGAGCGCAGTTCTCTTCCAGTAACATAAGGCGTTAATAGGTCCTTCAGATAAGCTGGAGCCGTTCCTACGGTGGTTTTGTAGGCAAGTGTCAATGCCTTTTGCTTGATCCGGGCGGCAATCGGTAGCCAGTGCAACTCAATAAACAGAGGAGTAACATGGGTCCTTTTGGGTTGATTTAATATCAAGCGTGCCGCCGCATTCTGGATCATCTGCAGAGGTTTTAGCGCTCAAGCAGGTAGACCTGTCATGAATTGAGTTGCATTAGTCAACGCGGGACAGGACCGTGGCCTGGACCAGTCGTTGTGTAAAATATTGTGTCAGCACAGGTCTGACATTCTGTACGTTGGACATCTGGAATCGACAGGTCCGGGTGACTGAGTTGATGTAGTTGGAGCGTGACAGCTCATCATCAATCATGACGCCAAGGTTTTTGGTGACTTTGTTTGGGGTCACGATGGTGACAAAGCAAAATCTCTGAAATCTCAAACATTATGACCATAACACTCTGTCAAAAGATCAAAGGGGTGCAATGAAGACCATTTTCAGTCTAAACTCAAGTTTGACAAAATATGTACGTAGTTACTGCACTTTGCATTTGTATAGTAGTGTTGCTCAATGACATCAGCTAATTTAGAGCAACAAGTGACTGGACTTCTTGCATAGTAATAGGAAACACAAGATTTAGGGGCTAAAGGCGTCATTTCACGTGAAATCAGACACTTTGGGACCCGACCGACCCGGATTTCAATCATACTTGGTGTGCCCTTTTAGTAGCAAGGTAGCACCCCAGAACTGCATTGGTTTGAATCTGACACTAATATTAAGGGAGAAACAGACTAGGAAAGGTTCACATGTGAGGGTAGGACACTATACATTCAGCCTTGAATATAGGAGTCAGTGTTAGTCACACAAAGATGCCTGTGGTGTTGTTTGAAAGCTCTTTTCTGGCTCTACATATTACACAATCAGCTTGGAATGCAACAACTCTCAGAATATGAATTATGATCAATTGAAAAATTAAAAATTGAATATCTAAAAAAGCTATATTTTAAAATGGCCAGTTCCTTGTCCAAACGTAGCCGGCAATGTCATGAGCAACACCTCAAATGCTGGTGTTTGGTTCGTTATTCATTTCAGAGAGAATTTGACTCACAAATATGGCATCATACAGACCACTTACTAATAATATGGTAATACCATAGTAGCATCACATGACAAAACAAAAATGGTGAGTGTCCATGGTCCCAGGTTTCAGAAACTATGGCAGATGTCCATTTATACACACCAAATGATGACATGTGAATGTTTGAACATTCCTTCTCTGTGTACCTGTGCCATCCTCCCTTTACCATACTTTAAAGAGATAATCAATGGCTACACTCTCATTTTGTACTCTACCAGTGCATTTGAAGCAGCAGCTGTGTCTTTTGTAGATAATGTATAAGTACGTCCCGTTGCAGTTACAGGTTCCACTACCAGAAGCACATCCTGATGATCCATGACAAGTCTATCTGGTCTGAAGGGAAAAGTGAAGGATGGAGATGGTCCATGAGGATGCAGGAAGTTCAGTTTCACCTCTCCAGTGCTCGGCATACATTCCTCAACACATGCTAGCCACCAGTTGTCATCATATACAGCTACAACATACCCTTTGATGCTTGACATTTCCTTTACTGAGCTCACTCTTTCAACTCTGCCTTCTCTGAATGCTGAAAATGGCCTAACTTCCACTGTGTCCATTGACAATGGGCAGAAGCTGTGTAGTTTTTGAGTACCTGGAACCTGGAATAGTTCTTGCAGATTCAAACCTTTTCAACAGGTTCTCAGCTTCATGATGGTACATCTCTGTTGTGGCAAACTGGCAATGGATGTTCTTGACATTATCCTTGACAAATTCAAACAGTTGGTATGGCGTTACAATTTGATTGTCAATAGGACGTTGCAGACTTGCTCGTGCAGCAAGTCGTTTAACTGTCCCTCCAACGCCATCACATGGACCTTTGCCATGTGATGTGGCAAAAAATGCCACTCTGCAGGTATGTGAAAATCGGCCTATTGACAATCAAATTGTAACGCCATACCAACTGTTTGAATTTGTCAAGGATAATGTCAAGAACATCCATTGCCAGTTTGCCACAACAGAGATGTACCATCATGAAGCTGAGAACCTGTTGAAAAGGTTTGAATCTGCAAGAACTATTCCAGGTTCCAGGTACTCAAAAACTACACAGCTTCTGCCCATTGTCAATGGACACAGTGGAAATTAGGCTATTTTCAGCATTCAGAGAAGGCAGAGTTGAAAGAGTGATGAAGATGATGAGGAAGATCTTCCTTAGTTTCTGAAACCTGGGACCATGGACACTGACCAGTTTTGTTTTGTTTTTGTTTTGTCATGTGATGCTACTATGGTATTACCATATTATTAGTAAGTGGTCTGTATGATGCCATATTTGTGAGTCAAATTCTCTCTGAAATGAATAACGAACCAAACACCAGCATTTGAGGTGTTGCTCATGACATTGCCGGCTACGTTTGGACAAGGAACTGGCCATTTTAAAATATAGCTTTTTTAGATATTCAATTTTTAATTTTTCAATTGATCATAATTCATATTCTGAGAGTTGTTGTATTCCAAGCTGATTGTGTAATATGTAGAGCCAGAAAAGAGCTTTCAAACAACACCACAGGCATCTTTTTTGTGACTAACACTGACTCATATATTCAAGGCTGAATGTATAGTGTCCTACCCTCACATATGAACCTTTCCTAGTCTGTTTCTCCCTTAATATTAGTGTCAGATTCAAACCAATGCAGTTCTGGGGTGCTACCTTGCTACTAAAAAGGCACACCAAGTATGATTGAAATCCGGGTCGGTCGGGTCCCAAAGTGTCTGATTTCACATGAAATGACCCAAAGGTCTGTTGCCAACGGCAGCAGTCTGTTATTGAATTCAGAAGTCTGTTATTCAGAAATAACAAACCTGGGAACATTGGGGAGTCCCATTCAAGTGAACGGTGCATTCTACTGAATGAAGACGAGCTATATAATAGAATTAATGTACTATGACGTGTTCCCATGTGTTCATTTTGGCATTCACATCTCTGGTATTAATATTCTTTGGACTCATTTAAAAATAGATATATAGAAATAATATATCTAGATTATATTATATACCTATAGTGTGTGTGTGTGTGTGTGTGTGTGTGTGTGTGTGTGTGTGTGTGTGTGTGTGTGTGTGTGTGTGTGTGTGTGTCTGTGTGTGTGTGTGTGTGTGTGTGTGTGTGTGTGTGTGTGTGTGTGTGTGTGTGATGAAAAGAGTTTGAGTTTCATTTCAAAACATCTACGAGTGAACGTATGTCTTAAAACGTAGCCTAGTCCTCCGCGTTATGAAAACTCGCAGGTTGAAAATGTCAATGTCAATGACGTCACAACAGACGGACGACTTCTGATTGGTTAGGCAAAACGTTGATCCTGGATCAACTTTTTGATGTTGATCCAGGACGACTTATTACTTGGTGATATCAGATCCTGTGTGTGTGTGTGTGTGTGTGTGTGTGTGTGTGTGTGTGTGTGTGTGTGTGTGTGTGTGTGTGTGTGTGTGTGTGTGTGTGTGTGTGTGTGTGTGTGCCTGTGAGTGTGTGTGATGAAAAGAGTTTGTTTGAATGCATGTGTATATGTGTGTGTGCATGTGTTGTGTGTGTGAATGTGTGTATGCCCATAGTAAAGAGAGGTTGGGATCACAGTGAAAAGTAGCGAGGTCATTTCACCTTGCTGTTCCTTGATCCAGGGCCATTGGGACTGGACTGGTGAAAGAAAAAATAATCAATGCTTGCGTTCCCGTGTTCTCCGTGGTTCTTGGGAGCTTCAATAGACCTTACGTCTTAAGGGAACAAGACGGGCCACCAATACCTATTCTAACACAGATAAATACTACTGGGATGGCAGCAAGCACAATTGACTGCCATTGGATTGCTGCTTTTCTTTACCCCTGAACTGTGTGTGCGTGTGTGCGTGCGTGTGTGTGTGTGTGTGCGTGCGTGTGCGTGTGCGTGTGTGCGCGTGTGCATGTGTGCGTGAATGCATGCATGCATGTACTATATGGAATATGAACACCATTGTATAGTGACAGGCCTTGTGAATTGTGACTCAAGGCGGCATATGAGAGTTACTTGGTATGAACACAGTATTTTGCTGCCAAGGTCTGGACAGAGGAATGAATAGAGAGGGTGAGAAAGAGAGAGTGAAAGAACGAATATGTGAGCAAACAGTGAAAATATGGCATATTGCAGTCACTTCCTATATAAAGAGCAGCTAATTAAAACAGTGCGAATCCATGAATATCTGAGCCGCCTCACAGATGTATCCACGTCTGGATTGTAATTGGCCAACACAAGATAAAGATGAGGGGATGTGGGTGGTGGGAAAAGTTCATAGCCTATTGTACTCTTTTCTTTGTCTGTACTTGTCCTTGCAGTCCTACTGCTGTTGCAATAGTGTGGATGCTTTTTGTAGGGAAGCAACCTTGGAGTCTATATACCTGCAAACGTGACTTACAAAAAAGTACACAAGAGTCATGTATGGCAAACCTTTGACCCTAATCTACTCCTTATACAGTAAATTCAGCAGAGTTGGAGAACATACTCGCATCCATTCCAATAATAGGCTATAGAGAGGCAATGAGTGCAGCTCTTTTTTTGCCTAATTACATTATAAATGGCTGTTTGGATTGGAGCTCTCTCTAGCTTTGGTTTGTTTTAGGGAGAGCAGTTTCTGCACTGAGTTTTTTGTGTGATGAAGCACTCTGCAGACTCACACTGTTGTGAGCGGAAACTCACTGAGCTGCATCAGGTTGTGTGCTGAAACACTCACATGGAGCATTGGGGTGTGCTCAAAGCGCTCAGCACATTGGATGGCATTTAGCAACAAGGTTGTTCCCTGGTAATAATCACCACTCTCAGGCAGAGACAAACTAATGACTCTGCTCACTGTCCTCAGCAAAGTCAATATTTGAAAGGGACATGGTTTCCCCAATGCTATTTATTCCAGAAGGTGTGCGTGTGCGTGTGCGTGTGCGTGTGCGTGCTACTCTATATGTGGTTTTATGTTGTGGGTGTGTACTAATATACAGTATGTGTACATGTGCTTGTTTCTGTGTGAATATGTGTGTGTGTGTGTTTGTGCATTGTACTATATTACGTCAAGTATGTGTGTGTTTATGTGATGGCAGCACTGCAAGATAAAGAGTCCCTTATGCCTGCTAAGACACAACAGCAGCATATGTAAGATCAATGCAGATTAAAAATGTACAAACAGCTGAGGCCATGTTGTGGGCCAGCCCAGTGATATTTTCAACAGGAAAGCCGCATGACTAATTCATGAATAAACCAATCACGCTATGGCGGCATGTCATATCGCAGCATAGTGTACAGTTGTTGGTGCTATCCTCTTCATAGCCCCCCTGCCAGCCTGGCCTTTTGTCTAGGACATCTGGCTGTGTGACTTTACTGAATAAACAAGCGTTTGATGCTGATGATTTGGAGACCCATGCGACTGCACTTTTGTTCTGAATGTGTAAGCCAGCTTGAATAGCAAAAACAATGGAGATATAATCAAACGAAAACACAGCAATCACTTCTACACTATCACAGATATACTAATAGACACAACAGTGTTTGATGTGATGGAGAGATTGACTGGGCCAATGACAACACTAGCAAATACAGATACAAATGGGCTTGATGTGAACACAAGACCTCTGGATGGAGTTCAATAACGATGACTAAATAACCAGAATGGCCAGACTGACTGATTTCAATGTAGTTTGACATTGAGTGTTCATTTGGATCTTAGGGACTATCAATAGGACCTGGGAAGAGATGAAGACCAATGAGTGTAAGGTTGAGTCTATAACAATCATAGCCACAGGCTCTCTGCAGCAGTGGTTAATGGCCTGGACATAGCTAATGACTGACTGGGGTTAGGTGGCTGACTGACTCACTCACTTGTGATTGTACTCGTGCACACTGAGCAAGGAGGCATTGCAATTAATTTTGACCTACACAGCATCCGGCATCAACAGGTTAAAGACAGTATACATGCCTACGCATTGCAGCACACTTATGTCTTCATCAAGGCCACTATTGAGCTCACTTGAACTCTGCAACTTATTTTTTAAGAAATGTATCATTTCTGTTATTTGACTAATCATTCACTGGTTATTGATGCACTAATAGTTACCCCACCATAACAGCACTGGTTATTCCCTCTGATAAGTTCAGTTGAATTCGCAATGGATCACAGAGCAGCTAAGTGAATTCGAGTTATGAAAAGTAAGGCAGTAAAGGCAGTAAATGGCTTTGCTTGTTTTGAGTGTCTTGCGTACTGTATACATTGTCTTACTGTAGGCTATATACAGAAGTGTGGTATCTTCCTAAAGCTGTTACGTAAGGTACATAGCCATGGGAACTAGGGGTGCAGGGGGTACATTATGTTTCTTTATTATATGGTGTGACGTCATCGGTCGAATGCTCCATTAATTTCAACGGGGCTCCCCAACGTTCGCACGTCTGTTATTTTTCGATGACGGACGGGTTGGTCTATAACAGACCGCTGTCAATGGCAACAAGACTTTTCACTGCTAAAGCGACTTTTCAACAAGACTCTAATCAGCTGCTGTGATAGACAACACCTGTTGTCCTGGCTACCTAGCTGTTGCCTAGCAGTGTTCCACAACGGCACTGTTTTGTTTTTGCGCAGCAACAATCTTTTGACATTAAAAACTATAATAGACTTAACATTAAATAGGCCTAAAGAAATGTCCCCGCCATGTGTGAATCATTTAAGTATATCCATATAATAAGCGGGTTAACTTTCGGCGAGTCGGTCGCTTTGTGGAATAGCAGTACGCGTCCGCGTCGGGGTCTATTCCACGGTAGCGACCTTCTCGCCGAACGTTAACCCTTACATAATCTAACCAAACAGTGTTTTGATTCATGCAGTACAATGATACGTTTTCAAAATCTCTCATGCATTGTTTATTTAGCAAAGTATACATACAACTGAGTTTATCAAGATGGCACGATGTGGCTTGCATTTTACTGCAGAAAATGTCTTTCTTTCTTGTACTTTCTTTTTTTTCTCCTTTCTTTTTTGTACTGTTAGATACATCTGAATTGACTTGATAGGATTTGGATACAAATGAGATTATGTGTGTGTTTGTCTGCAGCTCCATCTTCATTAGGCTGGCTGCCATGTGAAGAGCCTGTTCATTAGGATCTCTATCAACACGAGGTGATGGCCTTGCAGGAAATTAGACATGATGTGACACAAAGAGCCAGTGTCAACACAGCTACAGTAATGGGAGCAAGTGCCGCTCACCACTATAGTAATAATCAATATTGAAACTGGTTGTGAATCTTGCCACGAAGGCCAGGCCTACCACCTGTCCCCTGGACCCCATGCCCACCTCTCCACCCTAGGCCTGTCTACCAGTTCTCAGTCCCCTTCTTACTAATATGATCAACACTTCTCTTCTGACAGGCATAGTTCCAAACTCCCTAAAAAAATGCAGCCATCACGCCTGTCCTCAAAAATCCGTAGCTGCATCGGATGATTTTAAAAACTACCGTCCCATCTTAAACCTTCCCTTCATGTCCAAGCAGCTAGAGCATACTGTGGCCTTACAGCTTCAAGACCACATGACATAATTTAGCCTATGGGAGGAACTGCAGTCTGGGTTCAGGGCTAAGTACAACACTGAAACTGTGCTAGTTAAGGTCGTAAATGACCTTCTGATAGCTGCTGATTCAGGCCATATCAGTATCCTCCTGCTACTTGACTTAACAGCTGCTTTTGACACAGTCTGCCACAATGTCCTACTCACAAGGCTGGACACCCTATTGGGCATCGCTGGTATTGCACTCTCGTGGTTCAGGTCCTATCTGACTGGAAGAGAGCAGTTTGTTTCCATTGGTGACTTCCGGTCTCCTAATTCACTCCTCACACATGGTGTTCCACAAGGTTCCGTTTTAGGCCCCTTACTCTTCCTCATTTATATTCTTACCCTATGGAACATTCTCTGAAAACTTGGTCTACATTTTCACTGTTATGCAGACGACACACAAATCTACATACACACTAAACCCTCCCATCCACTCCCCCTCTCTAACTTAGCAACCTGCCCTAAGGATATTAGTAATTGGATGACAAATAACTTTCTAAAACTCAATCACAACAAAACTGAAGCCAGTGTTATCGCCACCCCATCACTACCTAAATAGATTAATCATTCTCAGCTCTCTATTCCAGACTATTTTACCCCCACTTCCTCTGAAGTAAAAAATCTATTATCTTTGACTCTTCTCCCTCCTTTGAGTCCCATATCAAACACATCACCAAAACTGTGTTTTCCCACCTCAAAAGCATCTCCAGACTTCTCCCCTCTCTTTCCCCTAACTCTGCTGAGACCCTCATTCACTCTTTCATAACCTGTAGATTGGACTATTGCAATGCCCTACTCACTGGTAAATTGATTAACCGTCTTCAATATATTCAAAACTCAGCAGCAAGATTACGTACACACACCAGACCCTGGCATCACATTACACCTATCCTTTATCAATTACACTGGCTTCCTTTCCAATTATATATTCCATTCAAAATTCTCCTCTTCGTCTACAAGGCCCAGCACAACCTTGCACCCTCTTCAATCACAAGTCTCCTCACCCCATACAATCCCACCCGCACACTACGCTCCACTGACACACTCCTCCTTACCATTTCCTCCACACACCTGCGCACCATGGGCGACAGGACATTCAGTGTTGTTGGCCCCAAGCTATAGACCTCAATCCTGCTGACAATTGGTCCGTGTACTACACTGTCTGATTTTAAATCAAAGCTGAAGACGCACCTCTTCACTATTTCATTTCAAGCACACCGACAGGCACTTCCACTTCCTTTAATTATTACTTTATTTTTTCATTTTATTTGATTTTCAAATGTATTTTACTTTTCTTCTTGTTTTAATTCATTTTTATTTTTATTTTTATTCTACATTTTAATTATTCTCATATTTTTAATTCATTGATGTTTTGTCATGCTTTTTCTACTGTTATCTATCTGTTTTAATTGTAAAGTGACCTTGGGTATCTTGAAAGGTGCTTAAAATAAAATGTATTATTATTATTATTATAGTCTGAAAAGGTGTCCCTCTTAAGCGTCACAACTGAAAGTACTTGCATTGACTCTTGACCTGACTGGTAGCAATGCTGAAGCTGTTGCGTCACTAGGAGGGCACGGCTTGGCTAGTACTACACAGGAACATGTGGCCAAGGACTCTTTGGCACAGGATGAACATGCTTATCAATAATGCAAAAACCTAGTGACCAAGAGAAATTAAATTTGTTTGCTCAATCCTGACAATGCGCTTGCCATCATGTCTTCGCATTCCAGTGTGTAGCAGGGGGAGGAGTTTGTAGCGACTACGCCACCTAGAGGCAGGGCAATTTTACCTCCAGGAAATATCTAAACCTTAAATTAGCACAAGTTCGAAATACACAGGACAGAGACGGGATCCCAAATATAATTCTCTTTTATTGTTGTACAAATGTGCAAGACAAAAATATTAAAACAATGTGCAAGGTCGCAAAAAGCCCGATCGGGCACAGTACACAGTAGCGGGGGAGGGGCCCCCGAGAGGGGGGAGAGAGAGAGAGAGAGAGAGAGAGAGAGAGAGAGAGAGAGAGAGAGAGAGAGAGAGAGCGCAAGTAAGAGAGAGAAAGGAATGAACCTGGTCGTGCAGCCTGGGGCACCACTGAGATCACTAAACCTATAAGGATCTGTAGTACTACTTATCTTTCACTGTGTGCGCACACAAGAGGTTCCTCTCACCACCAGGCTGCCGACGTACTACACTCAGTGGGTTCCACTAGACCAAAAAGGGAATACTAGTAAGGACTCTCTCCTTCACACACATACACACTCACGCACCCTAGGCACTACCCAAACTGCTGAGGGAGGTAGCAGTTACCAAGAGTTCCCTGATACCACCTTAAACCCAAAATAAACACAATAAATGCAAAAATAAAGTAAATGCAAAATAAAGTAAATTAAACACACAGATAATGCACACAGTAAATGAAATGAAAAGAAGGATAAATAAACAAAATAGGCACTGCACACATATAACCCTTAGCAACAGGGATAGCTATAGCTACCAGCACACAAATAGTTAAAGCAAGCAGCAGAGCACACAGGCATGCGGGAGCAGGGCAAGCAAAATGGGAGCATGCAGCAAACAAAATAAAGAAAACCAAAAATAAACATGCAGAAGCAAAATAACAAAACATGCAAAAGTAAATCAAATGAAAAGAAATAATAACTTGGCGAATAGCAGGCAAGGGTCCCGAAACTGCGCACCCTCAGACAAACATAAGCAGGGCAAAGGGGTAAGCGTGGCCAGCAAGCGGGGTAGCAAAGCACAGACAAGCAGCAGGTGAAGCAGGGGCGAAACAGAGATTCTAACCAAATTATCCAGCGAAACAGCAGCCGAAGAACATGTAGGCTCACCACACTGGCTGGTTCTTGCCGGAGGGGCCGCCGATGAAAGCTACAAATATAGAAAAGTTGCTATCAGTAATGCGTACTGGAGTAAGGAAGTGGATAAGAGAGCAGACAGGCATTATACGCACCTTATTATATGGTTGTGACGTCATCTGTCGAATGCTCCATTCATTTCAACGGGGCTCCCCAACGTTCGGACGTCTGTTATTTTTCGATAACGGACGGGTTGGTCTATAACAGACCGCTGTCAATGGCAACAAGACTTTTCACTGCTAAAGCGACTTTTCATCAAGACTCTAATCAGCTGCTGTGATAGACAGCACCCGTTGTCCTGGCTACCGCTGTCAATGGCAACAAGACGTTCACTGCTAAAGTCACTGGCTTGTATACAAGTCAGTGGCTAAAGCGAATGTTTCATATCACTCCGCAGGGGGTCCGGTCTTTTGTCACTCTAATCAGCTGCTGTGATAGACAACACCTGTTGTCCTAGCTAGCCTACCTAGCTGTTGCCTAGCGGTGTTCCACAACGGCACTGTTTTGTTTTGCGCAGCAACAATCTTAACATTAAATAGGTCTAAAGAAATGACCCCGCATGTGTGAATCATTTAAGTATATCCATATAATAAGCGGGTTAACTTTCGGCGAGTCGGTCGCTTTGTGGAATAGCAGCACTTCAGAGAGAACTCCGCTCCGCGTCGGGGTCTAAAGATTCTCTCTGTCGTGCTGCTATTCCACGGTAGCGACCTTCTCGCCGAACGTTAACCCTTACTTAAGACAAGCGAGTCACCGGCACAGTGTTTCCAAGGATCGCCACGCCACACCAATTACCACGGGCAGGCTAACTGGCTACAAACATCAAGATGGTTCGTATTAGGGGGGCAGCAATAACAGAAGGACATCTTATCGAAAGGATGGAGACCAAACTCACCCTATCAGCCAGCTCCTGGCTCCTAAGCGCCACGTAGGTTACAGTGCGCTTCAAACGATCACAAATGCAGGTGAGTAACGCCGCTCTGCAAAAGGAAGCGTCGCTATAATTCCCAAGTCACAGAACTCAATTGCCGGTAAATACAACAGAACACATGCTCACCTTCGCAGTTCATCCGCGGCCTCTCGGTGGCCAACACAGCCCAACCTCACACCAAAACAACAGGTCCCAATGGAAACGGAAGCGAGACAGGAAACCAGTGTCTACCTGGATAAATAGACTTAAGCCCGCCCCTTGCTGTCAATCACGAGCTGTCAATCACTCCTATTACGCAATGCCAATTCCATCCTGCTACAATCGCATTACATCATATTACCACTTGGAGAAAACAAAAAGCATCTACCTCCAGAGATAGGCACATTACTGACCACCATTGTTATCGCCATTTCTTTCCAGAATGTATTTGTAGGTCATGATACTTGTGAGGAGACACAGGGGCTCTCTGCATGATCAGTCTTGTTTAGACAGTGGAAACATATTTGGAGTGCAAGTGTCTGGGAGGAAGGCCCGGTTGGGCGAATCATAATTATAATTGCATTCTGGGAGTGGCAGAGGTTGCCATATGACGAATGAGCTAATTTTTGCCTCAGGTAGAGGAGGATTCGAGGTGGTAACTGCAGTGACTCACTGCACTTTTATCAGCCATGTGTATGTGTGTGTCTTTTTTTAATTGTTCCTCTTTCCCTTTGTCATTTTTTTCAGCCATCTGTTGATCCTATTTTTAACACACCAAACCTGGACAGGATGCTTAAACACCTTTAAAAAATAATTTATGATCTTCTTAGTGGGCTCGCAGTGCAGGCTAATTTACAGCTGGATAGCTGTTTGGCCCTGTAGTCCTTGCGGGTAAATTTCAGAGGGAGTAATCAATATTAGTTAGTCATCTCCATCATGAAGGAGCTATAACCCTCTGCTCTCTTGGGCTTCCTGCCCGTGCAATATGGCAAGCCTTCTGAATGCTCCTGCTCTCCGCCATTCTTTGATAACTCACTGATTCTTGAGAAAGTGGCTAAAACAGGTTGTAATGTTGACAGAAAAAAACAAAGTGAATTACAAAATTATATGGTATATCCTTGTTGACTAAGGTCTTGGCTTTTCAGAAATGCACAAGGCCAATCTCCCCATTTTGTATTTTTTTCAGAAATCAGGCTTTTCTCTGATCACACCTTGTTTTTTGTCAACACCGTCAGACACAATTAAAAGTAATTTAAAATTGTATTGATTTGGTTGCATATGTATGTGGAGTTTTTAAGTGATTATGCGTATTTTTTGGTTCACACATATGCCTTTAAATGTTGAAAATTCACTTTTGTTCTATTTTAATACTGTTTCATGTGTTCTCATTTTAAAATATGTACCGTCATACGATGCTTACTTAACGCCTAAATAGAACAAACAATTTTTTGTAATTTCACAAATATTCCTGTAGGCTTAAATTGGCTATTACTTTGATAATTCAACAACTCCTAAGGAAAATGTTGTAAGCACATTCATTTAAAATATCCAAAACTCCTTCTTACGGTGGTGACTTAAGAACTGACGGTGGTGACAGTAATCTGAGAGTGGTGAAAGTGGCCTAATTTGTACCTGCATTTAGCAGAATAAATAGCCCTCTCATAGCATCTTGCATAAACACTTTATGTTTGTGTGTGCACAGTATGTTTGTACATGTGTTTTTTCTTCATTAGTTAGATTCTCTAGGAAGTAGGCCACTGGTTCTTGAAAATGTGGCAAAAACACATTTTACGTTGTTCAAATCCAAAATATAGAGGTGTATTATCATAGATGTAGGTCTTGGCTGTGCAGTGAATGTATTGCCCAAGCTCCCCATGTTTAACATTTTTCATAAAATGGGCTCTTTCTTGTTTTGTCTACAGCGGCAGACAGAATTAGAAGTAAAAACATATGTTTACTGTATTAAAGTGAATTACTTTAACAATTCAACATAACTGTAGATACGTATTGTATGCATATTCCTAAAACATGTCAAAAACATGTAAAACATGTGTTTTTTGGTGAACTCCATCAGATGTCACCACCGTCAGGTTTTCTGACAAAAACCCTCCAAATGCACCTCAGTGGTGGCTAGAGTATCATTTTGGATCACAATTATTACTAACATGCCTAGTAATGTTTCATTAACCAGCACAATTTAGTAAAATATGGAACAAGATGATGAGCGGAACAAAATCTGACGGTGGTGACATCTGACGGTGTGAGACAAAAAAACACTCTTTTACATATTATGCATTGTTTGTTCACATTAGCCATTTCATTTTCGCTCTGTTTCTTGGGTGCTTCATACCTTTTCTGAGAAAGTATATATTAATTAACATTAATGTAATATAATACTATTAAAACATCCGACGGTGTTGACAGTTTATGGTTGGGACAGTACCAGTGTCCAAACAAATTAACAAATTGAGGACAAAATAGTAAACTTACAGGAGCTTCAGTGATGGTGAAGTATGAATTAGACCTAAAGGTTTGAAAAGGGGTCCTCAGTAATGAAAATGACCTTGTGCATACCTGATTTTATTGTCTTTTAGAAAAAATCTGACGGTGGTGACCAATATGCTGGACACATTTTGAGCAATCAAAAAATAATAGTAAATATTATTTTACATGCACTATGTGCACATCTGTAGAACCACTTTAATATGGTCTTCCACACCATGGTGATATTGTTCAATTCTGTTAGTGATTTTTGTATTTTAAGTCAATTGAAATGATGATGCCAGTCCTTGGGACAGGCGTTTTTACAGGGTGTGGACAGGTTTATAGCCATGAAAAGTAATAAAATTACACTTAAATATTTCAAACAACTGTGTATTTGTGTAACAGACCCCTTGGCCATTACCTGGATTCATTTTGTTCGTGAAAATTTAGTTGATTTTCAACAGAATTAGCATTTCACTGCTGGGACATGTTTTTGCCAAACTTTCAAGAATCAGTGAACTATCAAATGTGCCCAGCTGGAGGTATTTTTTGTTGTTGTTTGAAAGTCGAATTCCATGTACTTATTATTTTCCAGATACTACCCTGTGTCACAGAAACACTTGCTGTATGTTTCTACAACAAATGTGTCACAAAGAAAATCGCATGACCTGGACTCACAAGCACAATATGTAGCAACGTTTTGTCCTTGAAGAAGGAGAACAATTTTCAGAGGCAAGTAGATGTTTTGCTGCAAATATTCTGTGTCTATGTGTCTATTTCTGAAAAGAGAGATTCTTTGCAGGTTGTGCAAGTTATATGTCTCTTTTCTGAACAGAAGCAGTTCAGTTTTCTGCCTTTCCAAAGTAATTTGGAAAGAGAAGGAGCAGGACATCATCATATAGATTTTCCCCATCGCGTTATTGAGCATGCCAAATCAACCAAGGCGGTTGTACCTGCAGGTCTGCATGCTGATGCCCAAGTTAGATTTTTGCCTTTACAGTAATATTCTGTTCACCAGAATATCACAAATGCTGTCATGTTATTATATACATCCTCAGTGTGAGTCAAGCTTTCTATTTGCCTCTTGCTCTGGGCAACAAGACGAAATGTTACTCTCATTACAAAAACATGAGACCATTTCGACCCAAGTCAGTGTGTGTGTCCTATGTTTTTATTGCAAGCTGCTATTTGATGTGGACCCAAACCGTCTGTGGTGGTTGTGGCAGGATGCGTAGCCCAGAGCCATGTCTCCCAACATTTTATGACATGCTCACAGACAGGCCCGAAGGCTATTGTCTACATGAGTTGCACCATGGGCACAGACAAAACTTGTTGGTTTGAATGAGGAGACAAGGAGACAATGATATTTATCTGTCATGAGCATTGAGATATTGGGTGAATTAATAGAGCATGCAGTGTAATTCCTTTTCCTCAGTATATACTTAGACTGGTTTTGTCTACAGCCTCCTTGGACTGTCTCTAAGGTCAATCAACTATTCACTAGCAATGCACACCATGATTTATATTGTTTTTGCTTGGTGACTATGCAGTGTATGAAGTGTAGGACTAATGCGTGGAGGATAAGGCTTGTCAAATGGTTAGAGGTGAACAGGAAGAGGCAATTCTTAAATGATTCCCCGCATAGACACAGACAAAAAGAATTCATGTTTCTGTCAACAGCTGGTGTCATGATCACAGGCACAAAAGACAAAAATGACATTAGTGGATCCATACCAGCCTCACAATGACATGCCTAAAAGGCCTGCCTCATAGGGTCCTTTCGAAACGGCAAAGGAAGCTGTCCTTCCAGTGAGCTGGACATTGAGTCATCAAATTGCCTTATTTCCTTTCCTCCCTTGGCAGTTCACTGCATTTGTGGGCGTAACGGGGATATTTGAGGGCAGCATCAGATGCTGACTTGGTGATGCCTTATACCCAAAATGCTGTGCGCCACCTCCCTCTCAACAGGGAACCTGGAAACAAACATGGCTGCTATCCAAGCTACTACCTTATAATGCTCTTTATTCTGACACTTATGTACATAGATATTGAGAATCGAAGGGATAAATCAACATTGTAGTATCTAAATATGCAGTCCCTAGATCTATTTATAGCCTATTTTACGATTCCACCGTCTGGCGGCCATTCACCGCTCAAACAGCCTGCGTAAGCTAAGTGTTAGCGTGATGAATGTAACTCCTGCCATAGAATCGCTGTAACATCAAATGTGCAGGGCAGCGCACTCGTTAGTGCCGTTCGAAATGACTGCCTCATCAGCTAACTTCATCTGTCTGATCAGAGACCTGTTTATGTAGGCGGGGAGTCATCGAGTCACTGCTTTTCGATCCGAACGCAACCATAGTCACACATAAAGTGCAATAAACACAAACAAATTCAGTAAGTGCATTCGAGTAGTCGTCAACGCATGCATGCGCATTTAGACAGCAATGCACTCTGGATGAAAATGCTGCATGACGGTTAGATTTCCTGTCAAACTTAAAAATTTCGGTGATGTTGCGTTGACGAGGTGACATGTCACATGGTGTCAAACTATCGCGGATGAATGCGACTGCAGTCAGATCTTGCAACCTCTGCAGTTGCTCATCCCCTTCAACGCTCGTCTGCAGACCGTCTCCGAGGCCACGCGCCCATGAACTAGTTGGTCAACAACTCATTCACGTGTGTATATGAGCCTTGTCTCACACCTCTACGCAAGTTTGCGCAGGTCCCCACTTCAGCTCCTCCTCACTGCCTGTCCCCCCACGCCTCACACGTGGTGTGTTAGTAGAGCAAACTGGTGCGAGCTCATCGTCTCGTTCATATTTGTGGCCGACTTTAAATGCGGTGTTTTAATAACACCCACATCGTGACAACAAGTTCTCGCTCACATGTTTTCTGTCTATCGATCGACAAAATTCTAAATCGATCGCACCTAGTGCTCACGTCATGTTTGCACATAAAATCAACACACATAGCTTCTTCTTCAAACTGCTCATGTCATGGTTACACAAGACCATCAAACACAGCGTCTTCAAACTGCTCACGTCATGGTCAGATCCTCAAACATGGCGTCTTCAAACCAATTGCGTCATGGTTTCACACAAAGGGGAGAGAGAGCATCTCCAAGCTTGCGGCATGATCTTGGGCAAACATGAAAGGAAGCTAATCAATTGGTCCCTACCTCACTACTGCCTCTGTGAATTCGAGGGTTGCCATAAATATCAGTTGATTGTGTCTTCCCCTCTTTTTCCCCTTCCCAAAGGGAACATTAGCTTATATTTAACATGATTAATTGCTAGAGCCCTCAGGTGAGGGCATGTATAGTTAACTAAAAAGTACGGTAACACTTTACTTAAAGCCAACATTATAAGCGCATTTATAACAAATTGTAACGCACATTATAATTACTTACAACGTATTATGACTACACTCATAATGCTTCATGATGCTTTATATTAACAGTTATGAATAACTATGAATCTAGCTTATAATGCTTTATAAATCCAAGGGTGTCATGAGTGCTCATGACTGGCTTTAAACTACAGGCTGCCTGATGGGGCTTATAGTACATTATGAGTACCTAAACCCCTCTATGCACAGATCTGGATGATAAACTGTCATAAGGGCTCATATGATCCTATAATGTTTCATGTGAGATCATAAGTCGTCAATGTGTGCTCTAAGTAAAGTGAAGTTCATATGGATGCATCTATAATGCACTGTATAATGCACATCTATAATGCATCATAATGTACTGTAAGCCCCATCAGACAGCCTGTAGTTTATATCCAGTCATGAGCATTCATAACACCCTTGGATTTATAAAGTATTATAAGCTACATTCATGGTTATGCATTACTGTTAACATAAAGCATCATGAAACATCATCAGTGTAGTCGTAATGCTTTGTAAGTAATTATAATGTGCATTATAATTTGTTATAAATGCGCTCATAATGCGCTATAGATATGGGCTTCATAGAAAGTGTTACCAAAAGTACCATCTAAATATTTCAACTATTTAAGTATTTGACAGTCTTCTTGTCATTTTGCATTTCCCTGTACAGTGAAACTTAAGCAGAAAGGCCTCACAAGCATCAATTGAGAGTATTAAAGTGTGGAAGTGCCTAGGACAAAATTAACATGGAAGAGGGGGGTATACAAATAGCATAAAATAATTGTGTGGTATAAAAAGGGTGGCAGATGAGTAAACGGTGGATGGTCAATTAGTGTATGTTAATCATTGGTAGAAAAGTAGTACCTTCATAAATCTGTCTTTTTTGCACAAGTGTTTGTTGATTATCAGATTATCAGTCTCATCGACTATCAGTGTGACGTGTGTGTGTTTTATAATTGTTTTTGTCAAGGTCAACCTTTGCAAGGGCCTGTCTGCTCACTCAGGACTCCTTATCTACTCAGTGCTGTGTTGTGTTGTGGCTGCAATACTAGCCTCTGTCTCCGCCGGTAAGCTGGCGATCAGGGCAGAGAGAGAGAGAGAGAGAGAGAGAGAGAGAGAGAGAGAGAGAGAGAGAGAGAGAGAGAGAGAAAAGCTAAACAAAGCAGACAAAAGTGAATCAATCTGAAGCTGATTGATGATAGGTCATGTCTGGTCCTGGCAGTGACATGAGCCTAGAGGTGCTCCGATTGCTCGGCTGCCGATCATGACCGGCCGATAATGGCAAAAAATAGCCTGATCGGTGATCGGAAAAACATGCCGATCAAAAAACCGATCGAGAGATATTAAATTCCTCACGCAACCATTTGCCTTTACACCTGGCGCTGCATGTAGGCGCTGGCTCTGCACAGCTGCAACTGCACCAAAAGAAGGCATCTTTGCTTGTCTATAACTTTTCGCCATTCCCCGCTTCATTTCCACCATTCATAACCATATCTGCATCAACAATGATCTGATTTTCCGATCCATGCGCCGTTTACCTGACAATGTAATTTGCGATTGAGTACTCGCCAGTGAGCCATGTTACGTTATAACCTGTGTAGTTGCCTTGGTCAGCACGCGACAACTTCACGTTGTCAGCACAAACATGTCAATTATTGTTTTCAAAGTTGTAATTGGCAGTCAGTCGATTAGTTTGATAGTCGCTGAAACACCAAACGGCGACAGATGTGGTTAAAACTTGAGAGAGAGATTCAGAACGTAGTGGAGCACTGTAACTGTGGACGGTGACAGAGAGGGGAGGGGCTCTCCTCACGAGGCTGCTCATTTAAAGCGACAGGTTGTTTTTTTTCTCGTATGTGGAAGACTATTTGATGTAATGTTTCAGTTTCAATTCAATCTTAAATAGTTTAGTTATTCTATGCAATAACTTATACATTGATTAATACTGTAGACTGTATTACCAACACTAGTCTGAAAGATAATAATAATAATAATAATAATAATAATAATAATAATAATAATAATAGCCTAATAATAGACATGTGCAAATTAAGATTGATTGGTTTATGGGCAGAAATGGTATTCAATAAGGATAATTAATAGGCTATTAAAAAAATAGGAAATCATTTTTGTGATCGGCAATGATCGGTAATCGGCAGATAAAGATTTTTGGTGATCGGTATCGGTGATCGGACCCAAAAAATGGTGATCGGAGCACCTCTACATGAGCCAACAGGAGATAATTGCATCCTTCTGTGCCTCGTCTTTTTTTGGTGCGTGTCACTCCTCAAGACAACTGATAACGTGTTAACAGATGCACTGACAAAGGTGTTGCATCACAACATAGACTTGCGATGCCACCTTAGTTTCTCTTTTTTTGGTACCCTGACAGTGAAATGGGCTGTATTTAACATAGACCCAGACTGATGTTTATTATAGAACTCAGAGAGAACCCTTCTGCAACACACACGGAGCAACTCCTAATGACATCTGAGTTACTTACTTTGCCAGAGAGGAGGTTTCCAACCTTTATTGAACTATCACTCTCACCAAGGGTTTGCCGATGGCTACACCAGAACTATCACGATCACCAAGACTCATCAATGACTTTGGATTCAGCTTCAGACTCATGGGATGCAATGGTACTGTTAAGCGTAACATGCAGAGCACTAAGTGGATTCCCACAGGGCCTG